>NW_012123043.1:3617801-3618908 GCF_000951035.1 Colobus angolensis palliatus
GATACAAACTGAGACAGTGGCAAAGGGGCTTTTTTTCAGCTAAGAATCTTGAGAAGGGGAGATTATTGTGAATTACTCAAGTGGGCTCTTAATGTAATCACAATGTGTCTTGTGATTGATGTATCTTGTTCGAACTTCACTGCACTTCTAGAATCTGTAAATATATGTCTCTCGCCAAATTTGGGAAGTTTTAAGTCATTACTTCTTCAGATATCTTTTTCTGTACCAGTCTCTTTTTCTTTTTATAAGATTTCAATGACATGAATATTTGACTTTTTAATGGTGTCCTATAAGTCTCTGAAGCTCTGTTAATTATTTTCTAATTTCTTAGTTCTTCAAATTGTATAATTTTTATTGATTCATCTGCAAGTTCATGAACTCTTCTCTCTGTAATCTCCATTTTCCTCTTGATCTCATCCAGTGAATTTTTGTTTCAGATATTGTATTTTTCAGTTCTAAAATTTCCATTTGGTTTTTTAAAAAAATAGCTTATTCTTCAGCTGAGAACATGAGAACATCCATCTTTCCACTTCTTTCTTTGTTTCTTTGCTTCTCTCTCTCTCTCTTTAGTTCTTTTTTGAGACAGAGTCTTGCTCTGTTGCCCGAGGTAGGGTGCAGTGGCATGATCATAGTTTACTGCAGATTCAACCTCCCAGGTTAAAGCTATCCTCCCATCTCAGCCTCTGAGTAGCTGGGATCACAGGGGTGTGGCACCATACCCAGCTAATTTTTTAACTTTTTGTAGAGACAGGGTTTCTCTATGTTTTCCAGGTTAGTCTTGAACTCCTGGGCTCAAGTGATCTCCCGCCTCAGCCTCGCAAAGTGCTGGGATTATAGGTGTGATCCACCATGCCCGACCTTTCCATTTATTTCAGTTATGTACATCTTTACCTCATGGAGCATGGTTAAAATGTGTACTTAAAGTATTATTGTTATTATTTTTAGGCAGGGTTGTGCTCTGTTACTCAGGCTAGAGTGCAGTGACATGATCATAGCTCACTACAACCTAGAACTCCTGGGCTCAAGTGATCCTCCTGCCTCATTCCTCAAGTAGCTAGGACAACAGGCATGTGCCACCATGCCCGCTATTTTTTAAAGTCATTTTTT
>NW_012123043.1:3619189-3623544 GCF_000951035.1 Colobus angolensis palliatus
TGTTTTTAGTTTTAATTGGTGCGAGAGCTAGGCTCGAGTGGGCTTGCTCTGTCCTACCAGATTGCGTAGACTCTCTTACTAGGGAAATTAGGATTGCTTGTTGTTAATTTCCTTTATCATGAAAAGAAAGCGTCTTTCTATTCGTGTGGTGCGATCTCGGCTCACTGCAACCTCTGCCTCCCGGGTTCAAGCGATTTGCCTGCCTCCCGAGGAGCTGGGATTATAAGTGTGTGCCGCCATGCCAGGCTAATTTTTGTATTTTCAGTAGAGATGAGATTTCATCATGTTGGCCAGGCTGGTCTCAAACTCCTGACCTTAGGTGATCTGCCTGCCTTGGCCTCCCAAAGTGCTGGGATTACAGGCGTGAACCACTGCACCTGGCTGGACAAAGTTATAATTCGATAGGAAGAATAAATTCTGGCATAGTAGAGTGACTGTGGTCAACAGTAAGGTATCATATATTACAAAACAGTCAGAGGAGAGGCTTTTCAATGCTTTCAATGCAAAGAAATGGTAAAATCTGCTGAGATTTTTGAAAAATAAAAAATAGACTTTGAAATACCAAATGGCATTGCAACATCTAATGACATATTTATACAAATTTATACAGGTTTCTTTAATCTTCTAACTTCCAAGTGGTTAGATATTTTGATCATCTTTTTCTAGTTTTATTGGATGATAATTAGAGAACACAATCTAAATGTCTTCTCCTTTTGATATGTGTTGAGGGATTCTTTTGTGTGTATAGACCAGGAAGATTAATGTTATCAATTTTACTATATGTTTAATGGCTATTTGAAATAAATTTATATTCTCTACTGCATGCAAAGTCATCTATTAGACCAGACTTGTTTATTTATTTATTTTTCTTTTTTGTATATTTTTAAAGTAGAGATGGGTCTCACCATGTCACCCAGGCTGGTCTTGAACTCCTGTGCTCAAGCAATCCTCCCTCCTCGGCCTCCCAAAGTGCTGGAATTGCAGGTGTGAGCCACCTCACTCAGCCAGACCAAGCTTATTTAATTGTTTTATAATATCTCATTGTACGATTATTACAAACTTGTTTTATCCATTTTTTTTTAATGACTGTTGTTTCCAGCTTCTTGCTATTATTAACAGTGCTGTTGTGCACATTCTTACTCTAATACTGTGTTTAGATTTATAGGCATATTTACCATTTTATTTGCTCACCATCCCTTGCATCTCAAACTTTCCTTAGGAAATTATTTTTCTTTTCCCTAAAGGGGAAAGGAAAAACAAAACCTCTAAAGGTATTATTTAGGAGTTTATCCTCTAGGGAGACCCTACTGGTGAAACCATCTATTTTTGTTTATCTCTAAATAAAGCAAATCTGCATTAAATGATAGATTTGCTGGGAACTTGTGGGTTGATGTCTATTTTTGTTCAACACTTGGAAGGTTTATCCCACTGTCTTCTGCTCTCCACTGTTTCTGTGGGGAAGTTGGCTGTCAGTCTCATTGCCATTCTTTCATTGACAACTCATTTTTTCTCTCTTGTCTTTGTCCCCAGAGCATGCTGTGTATTGTTTACCAGCCGTGAAAGTCTGTCTTCACCTTTTATCTCACCTTTACTTCCTCAATGCTTTGTCCTCCTGTTTCAAAAAGGCCATGACTTCTTGAGGATACTAAGCACATTTTCTTAAAATTTTATGTTATTTGTAGCAAATGCTTTTCAGATATGTACTTTTCTTCTGAGTGTGATTTTCCAGGTAAAAGTGAAAGGGGAGACACGCTAGGCAAAGGGAAAGGCATGTACCCAATGATAGAGGAGAGAGAGTCTGTGCATGGGGTGAGGTTGGGGGTGCTGTGCAGGGCTGGTGATCAGACCTGGCCTGAAAAGAGGTGCGGTCATGCCGGATATTAAGGATGACAGGGGAAAGCCTGGAAGACAGATGCAGTGGTCTGAGGGTGGGTGGGTAGTGAGAGCTTGGACAGGCCAGAGAGAAGGCTCTTCTCTCTGATTTGACACATTCAAGTGTGGTCAACAAGCTTTGGCCTCAGATATTTTCTCAAACCAGGTTCACAGACCAAGTGAACATTTCCAGATTTCTGTGAGATGACAGAGAACAGGGAGGTCTGGAGATGATGGCAAGATGAAAGGAATAGAAGGAGAAAAAGAGAAGGGATAATGAAGAGAGAGACAAGAAAGAAGGAAGAAACCAGGGGAACTAGGGGCCTGGGCAAAGGAGCCTAGAGTCCCCTCCCCTGGAAGCACTGTGGGACTTGTGAAGAGTGGGTTACCTGGAGTGGGTAACTACATCCATGGGTTTCTGACTCTGCAGGGGGGTTTGCAGGCCCTGGGAAATCCTGGCATCCTTCCCCAAAGGCTACGAAACGATCATGGACTATCTGCTCCAGAGGCTGACTCCACACCAGAGATCAAAGGACCAGGAGCCCAGCCACAGAACAGAGATCTCACCACTGATTGTATGGAAAGGCCAGCAGAGGGGGGCTGGGGTGGGGAAGGGGACTCCCTGCTCTCCTGTCCTCGGCTGACTTGGGCTCTTTGGCCTTGACCTTTTAGGTATCAGTGTTTGGTAGAACAGTCTAATGGCAGTCTTGGAGTTGGGTTGCAGGGAGGGTTTTCCAGTTGACTTAGCTTTGTCAGGGAGATAGAATAACTGAATTCCCCAGTTCCTCTTTAACTTTCAAAGATGGTAAGAGTCTAAAACAACCACTATGATTAGAAGAGTGCTTTAAAACAGTGACATTCTAGAAATTGCCCTTCATTTTTCTGGCTTACACTAATGTAGTCTTCACTTGCTCTAACAGCATGGGTTTTACTGGGCAAGTCTGTATGGTGATGGGTTGTGGAAGAGACTTCCTGGTGACAGGACCTATGAGTTGAAGATATGATAATGCCTTACTCTTCTCCTCCCTCCCAGGCCACCAGAGCCATCCATGAGCTCCTGCTGGAGCCCAGTCGGCGGATGGAGGTGCAGTCCTTCTTCTCCTCCTTGTTCATGGCCCTGCTGTTCCAGATCTCCTTTTTGGTGGTTGAAGTGGACACTGAAATAAGCCAGGATCAGCAACACATAGCTGAATGGGTGGACCCTATAAGGTACCTTTGGTGTTTGCTAGTGATTATGCTCCAGGGACCATCAGCTTGGCACCTTCGCCTGACTTGGTGTCAGCCTGCTGGGCCTGAATACCCTTTGTACACCCTCCTGCCAGGGCACTTAACATGTTCCCCATGTGTCATTTCAAGAAGTCCCCCAGGACTTAAAAAAATTATATTTTATTATTATTATTTTTAGAGACAGGGTCTTGCTATTTTGCCCAAGCTGGTCTTGAACGCCCAGTTCAAGCCATCCTCTTCTCTCAGCCTCCTGTGTTGCTGGGATTACAGGTGCAAATCCAGCTGTCTGGACTTTTTAGAAAAGACTCCTTCTTTAAATTTGGCCTACTAGGCTGATGCAGAGATTCTGCACCAAAATGAGATCAATACCGTGGATAAAACACACATCCGAGTCCACAGACCTGGATTGCATTCCCTACCCTTCTGCTGGCTCCCTGTGTCACCTTGCAGATGCCACATCTCTTTTGGTCTCAGTTGCTTCGCTTGTAAAATATTAGCCTGGGTCTCTGGGGGCTGTCCCACACCAGCAGTTCATGATCCTGAGAAGGTTTTGGGAGTCGGGCAGGTGGCCGGGAGAGGAGCGCAGGTGGTGAATGACTTCCTATCTGTTCTTGGCCCTTTCTCCAGTTCTACCGTGGAGGCCCTGAAGACCTTGATGCAAAGTTCTGGGTATGGGGACTATGTATCTTCTATACAGAGGCATGGGGGCTGGTGGCTTCTTGTCAATCCTGAAAGACACTATGATGGAGTCACTGTGCTGGCCAGGTGAGCTGCACCTGGGTCCGCGGCTGGAGGGCTGTCCATTCACTTGGCCCGCTCCTGCGGCCCAGGCCTCACCTGAACACTGTGCTCTTGTTGGTAGGTCCCTGGTCATCAATAACTGTTGGCACAACCGCCCCCTCTTCAGCTCCATCATCAGATTCCTCCAGGACCCAGACTGCAAGAATCACTTAACAGCCCTTGTGTTCCTGACAGAGGTGACTGGTTCTTGGCGGGAGGGGGGCAGGTGAGGGTGATCCCTCTGTGAGACAGCCACACCCAACAGACACCTCCTGGAAAGGCCACTGACTCACTGCTAGGAAGGGTTGGGGGACATGACTAATGGTTACCTTGAGCTGGGGGCTTTGGTGCCTTCTTGAATCTCACAGCAGTTTGACTCTGCCCTGACTTTACAGAAAAGCACAGCTCTCTCCTTCAACCACTTCAGCCTTGAGCAACCTTTTAAAATTAATCCTTGCTTAGCGATTGACTCAGTA
>NW_012123043.1:3624480-3626817 GCF_000951035.1 Colobus angolensis palliatus
AGATTTTTTTTTTTTTTTTTTTAACAGGGGCTGGACTACTTTTGAACATAACCACAGAGATAGAAGATAATACATTACTAATACTAGGATGTAAACAGATATTATCCCAGTGTGTCGTCATGTGTCCTTATGTGGATTATAGGACATTGGTGTCTTGTTGGAAGGTGTCCACTGTTAGAGGCTGACCTGTACATGTTGGCATGGGGTACTGAGATACACATTCAAGGATATATGTCATGTTGGCAGAACTCCTGCTCAGGGTGTGGGAATGAGACATGTAGGATGCAGAACCCTGACTGGAAGGCGATGGCTTAGTCCAGTGGATCTCAATCATTTATGAACTTCATATCTCGGGGAAGCTGTTTAAAATGCAGATTCCTGGGCCCTGTCCCCAGAGACTTGGATTCAGGAAGTCTGGGGTAAGGCCCAGAAGCCTTTTTTGCTGGTGATGTTTTTGTTTTTGTTTTTGTTTTTGAGATGGAGTCTCTCTGTCACCCAGGCTGGAGTGCAGTGGCATGATCTTGGCTCACTGCAACCTCTGCTTCCCAGGTCAAGCAATTCTCCTGCCTCAACCTCCTGAGCAGCTGGGACTACAGGCACGCATCACCACGCCCAGCTAATTTTTGTATTTTTAGTAGAGAGGGGGTTTCACTACGTTGGCCAGGCTGGTCTTGAACTCCTGGCCTCAAGGGATCCACCTGCCTTGGCCTCCCCTCTCAAAGTGCCAGGATTACAGGCATGAGTCATTGTGCCCACCCTCCAGAAGTCTCCATTTTCTTTTTTCCTTTTTCTTTTGAGACGGAATCTTGCTCTGTTGCCCAGGCTGGAGTGCAATGGCACAATCTCGGCTCACTGCAGCGTCCGCCTCCTGGGTTCAAGTGATTCTCCTGCTTCAGCCTCCTGAGTAGCTGGGACTACAGGTATGCGCCACCATGCCCAACTAATTTTTGTATTTTTAATAGAGACAGGGTTTCACCATGTTGGCCAGGCTGGTCTCGAACTCCTGACCTCAGCTGATCCGCCTGCCTTGGACTCCCAAAGTGCTGGGATTACAGACGTGAGCCACCACATCCAGACGAAGTCTTAATTTTCTAAAAGTACTCCAGTGGTTGCCGTGCCACAGGAAGTGCTTGGACCCAGCTTTGGGAAACAAGGCACAAGCCTGCGTGGGCTGGAGGCCACCATGAGATAGCTGCCACTCTCTTTAGAGCAGTAATTCTGAATGCTGGCTGCATATCAGTATCCTCCCGGGAGGTTTCCAAAATGCAAATGCCAAGCCCCTACCCCGCCCCTCACTCTCTGTCAAGTTTTTCTATTTGAACCAATTTGGGACAGGGTCTAGGCATCAGTTTGTTTTAGAAGCTCCCAGGTTTAAAGCGATGTTCTAGAAATACAGCTAGGATTGAGAATCACTCTAGAATTTCCCCAAGTGTCTGATACCCAACTGAAACAAAGGGACACACGATAGAGCATTTGCTCATCTGCCACCCTGATTGGGATTTTGGGCTGACAACGGGGAGGGGAGGTCAGCATGCTTGGGAAGAGGCTGTAAGGCACACCCCAGTAGCGAGATGGGTGAACCCCATTCTTAGCAATCAGAGAGAGAAGCAGTAGATTCTAAAGTGGAAAGCCAGTGGGGTTTTAGGTACCAGGTAAGTAAGTAGGTCAAGATCTGTTAAGTGAGAGGCCATGGCTAAGAAAGCTTTCTGATATTTCCCAGCCTTTGTCACTCCCTGTTTGTTGCTTCGTTATCTTTATTCATTTCCTTGAGATGATCACAAGTAGAAATATTTAAAAGAGAAAAGGTTGTGTGCTTTTCTTCAGTGTACTCAAGAAACAGTAGAGCTCTGTTAATGTATTTCTCTCTCATTCTGTGAAAAGGGTGTTATTTACCTCTATTTTGTAGCGAACGAAAGTGAGGCTCAGAGAATTTAAGAAGTTACTTATTCAGCTGGAGAGTAAATTAGGGTGGATCTGCCTGACTGCCAATCAAAGACAGATGAAAACTGCTGAGATGTTAATGAAGACTTCTTTGCCATTAGCAACATGTAAACGTACATTCATATGTGCATGCATACATGCATGCTAAAGCAAGTACATATATTTTAAGTGTATCTGATTGACTTTTGGCTTTTTAAATGGTATTTTATTATATAAAAGATATTTTCTATCTCACAAGTCATCAAGCAATAAATGTTATTTAAAATAATCTATATACACATATAATACAAACAAGCAAATTAAACCATGGAAACATTATTTATTTATTTATTTATTTATTTATTTATTTATTTTTGAGACGGAGTCTCGCTCTGTCGCCCAGGCTGGAGTGCAGTG
>NW_012123043.1:3628071-3645954 GCF_000951035.1 Colobus angolensis palliatus
TCGAACTTCTGACCTTAAGTGGTCTGCAAACTGATTTTTTAAATGCAATATTTTTTTTTTCTCTTCTACTTTTGCCTTCTCCCCTCCTACCACATTCAGTCTATACCTCCACCTCTTCATCTCCCAAGTGTCTCAGATGCAAGCAACCAAGTAAGTATCCTTCTGCATGCTCAAATAATCACACACACATAATAGATGCTGACAGATTGTTTTCCAAAGAAACATTAACAATTCACATTTATCTCAGGGAAGTGTGAGAGAAGAGTTTCTATCTCTTCCAACAACAAAGCTTAACTGTTTTTAGATGTTTGTCCTCCTGGCAGGTATAAAGCAGGGATGTCCAATCTTTTGGCTTTCCTGGGCCACATTGGAAGAAGAATTGTCTTGGGCCACACATAAAATACACTAACACTAATGATAGATGATGAGCTAAAAAAAAAAAAAATCGCAAAAACCTCATAATGTTTTAAGAAAGTTTACAAATTTGTGTTGGACCACATTCAAAGCTGTCCAGGGCTGCGTGGGGCCTTTGGGCTGTGCGTTGGACAGGCTTGGTGTAAAGCAATACCTTATTGCTGCTCTGGTTTGCATCTCCCTGGCTCCTATTGATTTTGAGCATTCTGCATGTAACTTTGTGATCTGGATTTGCCCTTCTGTGAATTCCTTCCCATGTCCTTTGCCCGTTGTCCTATTGAATTGTTTGGCTTTTTCTTGTCTACAAGACTACTTTAACTCCTGATTTTCCATTTGCACGACTACACATGTTTTTCCATCATAATGTTTTCCATCATGTGCATGCTAGTCTATCCTTAAACAGAGTGCGTGCCAGGCTGGTCTATCCAGGTGAATGCACTGATGTATGTAAGTCTGAGCCAGCCTACCTGTGCAGACTCAAGGTGTCCATCTGGCATGTTTATTCCAAAGCATATGCACTTAGAGCAGGAGTTCTCAATGCTGGATGCATATTCATATCTCCAGGAGAACTTACCCTAATACTTGGGGGCCAACTCAGTCCAATTAACTCAGAATCTTGGGGGGTGACGTGGGGTCCAAGAATCAGCATTTTTAATAGCTCTGCAGGTGACACTAACATGCAGCCAAGGCTGACTGCCTTGGAGTCAGCATCATTTGTTCGATATCACCCAGCAGAGTCTGGAGTCCCCAGCGCTGTTGAATGATCATTACAAGGATTTCTTCCTTTTTCTTTTTTTTTTTTTTTGAGGCAGAGTTTCACTCTTGTTGCCCAGACTGGAGAGCAATGACACAATCTCAGCTCACTGCAACCTCCGCCTCCAGGTTTCAAGCGATTCTTCTGCCTCAGTCTCCTGAGTGGCCAGGATTACAGGCATGTGCCACCACACCTGGCTAATTGTGTATTTTTAGTAGAGATGGGGTTTCTCCATGTTGGTCAGGCTGGTCTCGAACTCCCATCCTCAGGTGATCTGTCTGCCTCGGCCTCCCAAAGTGCTGGGATTACAGGCGTGAGCCACCATGCCTGGCCAACAATGATTTCTTAATAATTCTCCTTTTTCCCCCTCCCTTTTAAAAAATTATTATTCTGGAGGACTGTCTTTGACTTTTCTCTTTTGCCTTTTCAGCAGATCAGTAAATCTGTGTTTTGCAGTGTTCTTCAGGGTCATCCTTTCTCCATTCCCACTATGCTGGCCTAGTCCAGACCCTTATTACCTGTGCTTGAAGCAATTATTTTAACTTTTTTTAGAGACAGCGAGTCTTGCTATGTTGCCCAGGCTGGTCCCCAACTCCTGGCTTTAAGTGATTGTCCTGCCTCAACCTCCAGAGTAGTTGGGATTACAGGTGTGAGCCACCATACCTGACTGGAGCAACTCCAAAAGATAACATGCTGTTCTCTCTCCTCCTAGGATCTTCTGTTAACATAACGCGTTTCCCAGGTCCAACATTCCTTGCCAATGGAATCCTCCTCTGGAGTCGGGTCAGCACCCAGTTGCCCTTCCCTCAACTACATTATGCTAAGCTTATCCCTACATTTCACCCTTGTTTTGCTATGCCCACCTTTTCCCATTAAACACACACATGCCTACGTTCCCCTTCCATCTGCTCATTGAAGTTCTCTTTATTCAAGTTCAGCTCAAGTTCTACCTCTTTCTTTTTCTTTTTTTTTTAAATTTTTTTTGGAGACAAACTGTCGCTGTTGTCCCCCAGGTTGGAGTGCAATGGCATGATCTTGGCTCACTGCAACCTCCGCCTCCTGGGTTCCAGCGATTCTCCTGCCTCAGCCTCCTGAGTAGCTGGGATTACAGGCGCCTGCCACCACGCCCAGCTAATTTTTCTATTTTTAGTAGAGATGGGGTTTCACCATGTTAGCCATGCTGGTCTCGAACTCCTGACCTCAGGTGATCCGCCCACCACGGCCTCCCAAAGTGCTGGGATTATAGGCATGAGCCACCACACCTGGCCAAGTTCTACCTCTTTCATAAACTTTTCCTAGATGACTCAACATCTGTTTATATGAATTTTTTACTTGCTTTTAATTTATGTAGTATTGTTATTGCCTTGAAATGTTCACTAGGTGTTCATGTACCTAAGTCTTGACTCTCCAGCTGAATTGCTAGGATCTTTGAGGGCAGAGTGCATTTCTTACTTGTATCTCCTACAGTTTCCTTTATCAAAAATGCTTAATGGGGCTGGATGTGGTGACTTACGCCTGTAATCTCAGCACTTTGGGAGGGTAGGCAGGTGGATCATCTGAGGTTAGGAGTTCGAGACCAGCCTGGGCAATATGGTGAAAACCCTTCTCTACTAAAAATACAAAATTAGCCAGGTGTGATGGCACATGCCTGTGGTCCCAGCTACTCAGGAGGCTGAGGCAGGAGAATCACTTGAACCTGGGAGGTGGAGGTTGCAGTTAGCCGAGATCGTGCCATTACACTCCAGCCTGGGTGACAGAGTGAGACTCCGTCTAAAAAAAAGAAAAAAAAAATTGCTTACGGGGCCAGTTTTGTGGTGACTCATGACTGTAATCCCAGCACTTTGGGAGGCTAAGGTGGGTGGATCCCCTGAGGTCAGGAGTTTAAGACCAGCCTGGTTAACATTCTGAAACCCCATCTGTACTAAAAAATACAAAAATTAGCTGGGCATGGTGGCACATCCTGTAGTCCCAGCTACTCAGGAGGCTGAGGCAGGAGAATTGCTTGAACCGAGGAGGCGGAGGTTGCAGTAAGCTGAGATCACACCACTGCACTCCAGCCTGGGTGACACAGCAAGACTCCATCTCAAAAAAAAAAGAAAAGGCCGGGCGCGGTGGCTCAAGCCTGTAACCCCAGCACTTTGGGAGGCCGAGACGGGCGGATCACAAGGTCAGGAGATCAAGACCATCCTGGCTAACACGGTGAAACCCTGTCTCTACTAAAATACAAAAAATTAGCCGGGCGTGTTGGCGGGTGCCTGTAGTCCCAGCTACTCGGGAGGCTGAGGCAGGAGAATGGCGTGAACCCGGGAGGCGGAGCTTGCAGTGAGCTGAGATCCGGCCACTGCACTCCAGCCTGGGCGACAGAGCGAGACTCCGTCTCAAAAAAAAAAAAAAAAAAAAAAAAGAAAAATGCTTAAGGAAAACTTGGAGAATGAATAAATGACTTCTGGAATGACAGGTGCAAATTCACCTTTTATGCTTTGGCCTCTCTACCAATTCTAAACCCTTAAGAGCATTTCCCTACTAGTGAGTAGGAACCTAGTCCAAAGTCATCGAGGATTTATTTTCTCCTTGCCTGCCCATCTTTCTTGGCTTCCCTTCCCCAGTTGCTCCAGTGCCCAGATGTGGCAGCCTTAGTGGATGACTTCACCACCCGCATTCTGGCAAACTGGTTCAAGAGTGAGGAGCCAGCCATAGTGAAGCCACTGCTGCAGATGCTAGAGGTCTTTGCGAAGCATGAAAACCTGGTAAAAATGGGGCAGGGGCTAAGGGTGTGCTCTCAGGAGATGTTGTAGCCAGGGGAGGTAACATCTGCTGTGTCCAGTTATAGATAGGGTGGGACACACTCTTGGGATCAAAGAGAGCAAATCCTCATGAGGCCAATGCACCACAGACAGGAGTTGGGGCTTGAGCCATTCATGATTTCTCCCTCCAGTAAAGGTCTCCTGAGGAAGTTTTTTCATGGGTCATTTCAGAGAATAGATGAAGCTAACCCCAGGATCTCACACATGTCATCCAGGTCCCCTGGAGATTGCTGTCATCATCAGGGATGAGAAGGGCAGTGGCGATGGAAACTTATGGCATGGTGGGAGGAGGGGGCCTCCTCTGTTTTCTCCCCTTTTCTCATGATGGACGCAAGGTGCCTCCCCAAATGCTCTCCTGGGCTACTCACTCCAATGGCTACCCAGATGCTGGGCCAGTCCCAGCTCTGGAATGAAGAAGCAGTAGAGTGTGGCTCTCATTTGCAGGGCTGAATTGACTTGAAATGAGAATTCCTTGACTTGGCGGGAGTCATTTCCCCAGCTCCCCATTCCCTGAGCCACTGTCACCCGCAGGTGAGGCGGCTCCGAATCCTCCAGCCCTATGTGCTGAACTGCTGCTACTCCTCGAATAGCGACATCGTACTGGAGACTTTGCTGGTGCTGAAGAATCTCCTGCGCCACCTCACCTGGCGGCACTCCTCCTCCTTCCTGATCCAGCTCAGCTTCACGCTGGTGCCCTTCTTTGAGGAGGTGAAGGCCCCTCTGGGGTCATTTTCTTTCTCTCGGCATCTGTAAAATAAGGGAGTTGGCCGGGCATGGTGGCTCACGCCTGTAATCCCAGCACATTGGGAGGCTGAGGCAGGAGGATCACATGAGGCCAGGAGCTCAAGATCAACCTGGGCAACATAGTGAGACCCCATTCTAACAACAACAACAAATTAGCTGAGTCTGGTGATGTGCACTTGTGGCCCCAGCTACTTGGGAGGCTGAGGCAGGAGGATTGCTTGAGCCCAGGAGGTCGAGGCTGCAGTGAGCTGTGATTGTGGCATGCACTCCAACCTGGGCGACAGAGCGATACCCTGTGTCAAACAAAACAAAACAAAACAAAACAAAACCCCTCACAGAGTTGGCAGAATGATTCAAGGCCCTTCACCTTGAATATGGTACTGTTCTGTAGGGACTTGATTGCTCCTGCCCTCCTTGTATCTTTCTGAAGGGGTGAGATGGAGCGAGAGAACAGACAACAGCAGGCGGGGATCAGAGCAGATCATTTGAGGGAGGGAATGGACACGGCAGTGTGGGGTTGGCGGGGGTGGAGCGCAGGGACCTGATCGCTCCTGCTTCCCCACGCATGCATGTCTTCTCTCCCAGGTGTCAGAGCATCTGCGGTTGGCAGCCTTTGAGATCTATGGGAGTCTCTTGGCCAAGGTGAAGAAGAGAGGCCTTGTCTTCCCCTTGAAGCACCAGATCCTTAACTTGCTAGTCCCCCTGGTGCTCCACCTGAGGGACGTAAATACCGACGTGGCTCTGGTGAGATGCCAGGCCTTGGAGCCTGGTCTTCAGTCCCCGTTTTCATGGGAGGTAAATGCTAAGCATGTTGAGCGCTTAGGCAGGGCTGTGGCAGTACTGGATGGTGCTGAAGGAGTCAACTAGTCTCTGACCTTGCCGAATGAGAGACTAGAGATGAACAGATGCTTGCACTAAAGTTTTCTCCAGCTTCTGGCTCCATCCGGTTGGCCACTGACTCCCAGTGGAATACTGTGGGTGTTTCTCCCAGGAGGAAAGTCTCATCGACGGGCAGCAGTCCCTTTCTCTGCCTCCCTGCCTGTGGCTCCAGGAGCCCCCTCTCCATGCTGCTTTCTGCATACTGTCTGCCTGTGGATGAAGACAGAGCTCCCTGGGTCGGGAAGACCCTGTGGGAGGCAGTGTGGTGGGCAGAATAGAGAGAGCCTGGAACTGGCCTTCATTCCGGAATGAATGAGTCCAGCTTTGAGCCCAGGAGACCCAGGAACGTGAACTGCAGCTTGAACACTTGAAGACTGGCTGACTTACTCTGTGACAGGACACCTTGTTTCCACAGAGCAGGCCACTCTGCCATCACTGATGCCTCTTAGGCACATCTGAGTCCGGCTGGGCAAGCCATTGAATGGGGATATTTGTGCGGAGAGAGAGTCCCACCGGTGAACTCAGCCGTGGTATTCCTGACAGAGCCAGCCCTGATTTAGAACAGTGACCACCCAGTTGGGGGATTAAGACTTTGGGGAAATTTATTTTCAGAGAGACTGTTTTGTGGGGCAGGGAGGGTTGTGGGGGCGGCGGCGTGGGAAGCCATGCAGCTGGTGAATAAGGCTCTGAGCTGAATAGTTCCAGTGCTCTGGGTCTCAGTGTCACACGACAGCAACTGGGAAAATTGTTAGAACTGTAATTTTTAAACTTCTTATTAGGGGGAATAGGAGGTTGTAAGTAGAGCCAACCTGCCTGGACCCCTGCCTTTTTCCTAAGCCCTGGATCCCTGTCGATTCACCAGCATTTCCATCCCATCGAGGCTGAGTGTGATGCTGCTTGTCTCCATTCTTTGCACCCCTCCATTTCCCTGCCCAGTCCCACTCCTCAGCTCCTCATGCTGAGCCTCCTTGTCTCCCAGATCTGCCGGTCTGCCCTCTGCCACACAGCTGCCGTGCTGGGCTGGTCAAAGCTGAAAGCAGTATTTACAGAGAAAGATGTGTGGAACATTCTTGGAGCCCTGGTAAGCCAGCAGTTTGCTCACTGTCTGCTCCTCTGCAAGGGAGGGTGGCATCCCCAGCGGTCTAGGTCTTTTTCCTGCAGCTCTGGGGTTTGCAGCAGTAGTGGCAGTGGCAACAGCAACAGTTCAATGATGAGATACTCATTAAGCACCTACTTTGTGATTGGCACCTAGATATAGTTCCTGCCCTCCCCTTGTTTCCTGTCTGAATTGGGGAGCTAGGCACACAAGTAGACAATCTCAGAATACTTTGGGAAAAGCAAAGGCGGGGTACCCAGCACAGTCTGGAAGTTGAAGGAAGGCTTCCTGGAGGAGGTGTCATCTTCAGAAGGAGAAATATAAGGTAGGGTAACACTTAGGCAAAGGGAAGGAATCAAGAGTGCAGGCCAAGGTGATGCTGTACATAGGGGTGTGGAGCAGAGCACACATTATCTGGTATGATTTGATCCTTACAACCATCCTGAGAAATAAGGGCAGAAGGGCCTGGTGTGTAGAGAGCTGTTAATGTAAGTGCCTTGGAATCATTAGAGCAGGGGCAGAAAAGGCAAATGCTTACAAGGTCATGCAGGAAACACTAACCAAAGATCAGACTGGATGGGCCCAGAGGAGAGATGTAGGCCCCAAGACCCAGCACAGGCAGCCTCCTTAGCATGGCCAGAAATCACACACCATTGTCACAGCACACATCTAGTAACACCGCCTTTACTCTCCTAAAGTGAAATTCATAAATAATATCCTCTACCTTTGTATATTTCCAAAATAAGTCATATAATGCCCTAACTCCAAAGGAAAAGTGAAAGTAATCTACAACAAAATAATCTGTAGGAATATATGGAACACAATATAGCATAACACAATATAATAATAGAATACAAATACTGTATGTAAATGCTTGGGCCAAGTTACTTTATTTTTATTTATTTATTTATTTTTTTGAGACAGAGTCTCACTCTGAAGCCCAGGTTGGAGTGCAGTGGTGCGATCTTGGCTCACTGCAACCTCCGCCTCCCAGGTTCAAGAGATTCTCCTGTCTCAGGCTCCCGAGTAGCTGGGATTACAGGCACTTGCAGCCGGGCCCAGCTAATTTTTGTATTTTTAGTAGAGACGGGGTTTCTTTTTTCTTTTGTTTTTTCTTTTTTGAGACAGGGTTTCATCATGTTGACTAGGCTGGTCTCAAACTCCTGACCTCAGGTGACCTGCCTGTCTCAGCCTCCCAAAGTGCTGGGATTATAGGTGTGAGCCACTGCGCCCTGCCGGGGCCCAGTTACTTTAGTAGACAATGATGTACATGGATCCTTGCCCCTTTCCGTAGAATCACTGTGAATGGATCTGCTACAAATGCAGAATGATATAGGAGTCACCACAAGAAGGGTCACCACAAGAAGGGTCACCACAAGAAGGGTCACCACAAGAAGGGTGATGGGATTGGTGATGGGAATTCCAAAACGATTGTATTAATAGCTCCCCTGACACCAGGAAAGTCTGATTAGACCAGAAAGTCTGATGACTTTCTGAACAAGATGAAGTATAGTCTTTGATGTCTATTGCAGATGCACTCCTAGAAAATCCAGCATGTAGTTGAACTGTGAAAAACTACTCTGTTATCTAAAAGAGCCAACTTCTAGGCATGGATTAGTATAAGTAGGATTTTGGTAGACATAAATGTGTAATGGGATGTTAGAAATTGGTGTACCCCCTCTTATCATTTTGAAAACCATAAACATCCCCCAGTTCCATAATTCCCTCCACACAGTACAGTCCCCAGTTGAGAACCCACCAATTGTTTCTAGGAGAGAAAGTGGCTCAGGGTTGTTAAGAGAAGCAGGAAATCCATGCCGGGTATGGTGGCTCACACCTGTAATCCCAGCACTTTGAGAAGCCAAGGTGGCTGGATCACCTGGGAACAGGAGTTTGAAACAGCCTGGCCAACATGGGAAAACCCTGACTCTACTAAAAACACAAAAATTAGCCAGGCAAGATGGCAGATGCCTGTAATCCCAGCTACTGGGGAGGCTGAGGCAGGAGAATCGCTTGAACCCAGGAGGCAGAGGTTGCAGTGAGCTGAGATTGAGCCACTGCTCTCCAGCCTGGCTGACAGAGCAAGACTTTGATTGGGGTGAAATTTCCCCCATTGATGTCAGCAAATAATTTAAAATGTAAAATACTGCATAGATCAAACAAAAAAAATATCTTCAGGCTGACTTTGCTAATGGACTGTCAGTGTGCAGTCCAGTCTGGGCAGGAGACACGGAAGCAGGAGGCTGGGCCACATTGTTCTGTGGAGGTTTGGGCCCAGTGAGGAGCAGGACTTGAGGCTGTAGGCAAGGGGAGTTGTGGAAGCGTTTTAAGCAAGTGGGTAGCATGGTTAGAGAGCTGTGCATTTCACACAAATCACCCAAGCTACAGATCAGAGAAACGTTCCCAAGGGAGGGAATTGGAGCCTGTGCTGAAGAGTGTCTGGGGAGAGACGATGAAGTCAAAAAGACAAAGGCATGGGCGGGATTAGCTAGTTGTGGAGATTGATTTGATGTGAACTGTGAAAGTAAAAGTTGCCTCTTGGCTTCCGACATGGGTGAATGCGGGTGTCCTGGACTGAGGTCAGAAATACGGAGGGAGGAACAGGTGTGGAGGGGAAGGTAGTGGCTTGATTTTGTGCATGTTAAGCTTCTAAAATCTGTGAGAACACCACAGGTTTGTGCTTCCATTGGAAGTTAGATACGTATCGCTGAAGCTTGGAGAACAGGGCTGTGTTTGGTGAACCCTGAGCATACCGTTGGGTGGTAGATGAAGACTGCAACCCTGAGCCCAGATACGCTCTCCTAAGGACATTGTGTGGTGGGAGGAGCATAGGAGTCAACACTGAGATCCCAGGAGACATCAGTTCCAAGGATCCCAGGAGGAGACTAGAAAAGGAAACCTGGCAGAAAGTCAAAGGAGGACAACAAGAGAGGAGGGTCATGGTCACCTAGGAAGGATCATGACCAGTTTCAGGAAGCAGTCAAGGGTACAAAAACCCAAGGGTTTCTCAGGTAACTTCAAAAGATGGGAGAGATGAGCAGGCAGGCTAGGTTCAGCCTCCCCACCTCCTTCCGCCCCAGCAGCCCCACTTCTCCTTCTCCTCTTTCTCCTTCTTTTTTTGTAGAGACAGGGTCTTGCCATATTGCCCAGGCTGGTCTCCAACTCCCGAGCTCAAGTGATCCTCCCGCCTTGGCTTTCCAAAGTGCTGGGATTACAGGCGAGGGCCACCACCCCCCGCCCCCACCCCTTCTATTAGTTTGGGATATTGGGTTTCCAGTTAAGATTTCTTTTTGAAGAATAGATCCTGCCAAAAGAAGCTGGGAAAAACTATGGATGTAGCCTTCTGTTTTAAGAACTTAGACTGCAGAGTGAAAGAGGAGAGTTAGGATCGGAGCTAGGAAGGAGATGTAGGAGACGGGGTTTGGGTTAGTGGTTGTTGCAAAGGGAAGGACACACCATCCTTTGAACCTCCAAGGATGGAAGTCTGACGAACGCAGAAGGGACTGCCTTCCTAGGCAGGCGATGGAAGGTATGAAAACACGTAATTACATGCAGCACCGCTAGGCTCTGTTTATTTTTATTTATTTATTTTAAATATTTGATTTCATTTGATTTTATTTATTTTTTTGGAGACAGTCTGGCTCTGTTGCCCAGGCTGGAGTGCGGTGGTGTGATCTCAGCTCACTGCAACCTCCACCTCCTTGGTTCAAGCGATTCTCCTTCCTCAGCCTCCTGAGAAGCTGGATCTACAGGCGCGTGCCACCACACCTGGCTAATTCTTTTGCATTTTGGTACACACGGGTTTCACCATGTCGCCCAGGCTGGTCTTGAACTCTTGAGTTCAGGCAATCTGCCTGCCTTGGCCCTCTGAAAGTGCTGGGATTATGTGCTCGGCCTATTTTTAAAATTTTAGGTTTGGGGGCATGGGTGCTGGTTTGTTACATGGGTATATTGTGTGATGCTGAGGTTTGTGCTTCTACTGTTCCCATCCCCAAGGAGTGAACATAGTCCATAGGTAGTTTTGCAACCCTTGCCCCACTCCCTCCCTCCTGTTTTTTGGAATTCTCAGTGTTTATTGTTCGCATCTTTGTGTTCGTGTGACTAAGGCTCTGCTTAAACAGAATGCTGTAGGCACGATCTTTTGCAGCCTAAAGCATATGACCTTGAGATTGAAGATTTAAACTAAGATAGAAATAAACAGGATTTAAGCAATAGGGTTCACCTTATTGTTGGGAGTAGGAGAAAAAAATGTATGAGCCAGACACTGGGGCCAGTCTCTACAAGCTTCATGCTCAAACTGGGTCAAGGCCAGGGAGTATGATCTCTGTGGCATGGTCAATCCGGGAAGGCTTCATGAAAGAAAGAAGATTTCAGGAGCTGTGGTAGGAGGGGATGGAGATGGAGACGGTTTTGACAGATTTTTGCACTCAGGGGATGGCTCCAGTGTAATCTCAAAACGGTCTGAGGGTCCCTTCCATAATCTGACACCTTTTCTTACAGCTAGAGCAGGAGACAAACAAAGCCCTCTGGTTCCTGAAGCAGTGTGTGGCTCTGTTCAAGAGCCCACAGGTTCCCATCCGCTGGGCAGCTGTGTGGTTTGCAGGTACGGCCTTTCGTCTTGTTGGAGCTACCGTGTCCTTGTTGTAGAGTCCCTTAAACCGACTGGGCACCCAGGACATGAGGACACACAGAACCCATGGGAATTACACTGGGGGGTGGGAGTGGAGGTGGGAGTGCCTGCCTGTGCCTGCTCCCTCCCCTGCAGGAAGCTCCTGGTCGGGTTGGATGGTAACCTTCCTATATATAGCAGAATGTGCCAAGTCCTAGGAGACCAGCCAGCAGAGAGACAAAGGGTGGGGCATCTGGGGTCTGGGAGCTGCTCAGTGGGGGGAGTTCAGAGGTAGGTGGGGGACTGCCTCAGATCACCCCAGGGAAGAGCTCTTCAGGGCAGAGGAGTATCCACTCCTTCACCCAGCCCAATTTGCTTAGAACCCTTCAGAGAAGCAAGGGACACAAGTCTGACTTTACGGGAAAAGTTCAAACCTGAGGCTGGTGGCCAAGGGAGGGAAAGACAGGAAAAAGGAGGGAATGGTGAGTGTTTTGGGAAGGGGGCCGAGAGTACTTGCAGCCAGGACCCCACCGATTCCTGGTGGGGCCTCTGAGGTGCTTCTCTGCGTCCCTGTAGGCCAGATTATCCAAACCCTAGACTTGGAAGAGACTGATGAAATTGAGGAGGCGTACACAGGTGAGTGGCAGCCCAGTCGCCCCCTCCTTGCATCTTTTTGTGGCACTGGTGTTGGTGGGGAATGCTCAGAAGTTAGGAAAAGTGGGCAGATGGCCTCACAAAAATGATCATCCGAAAGTGTGAAGAGGCAGGCTCATCCCCAAGGTGCTTAGGTTCTGAGGTGCTGGTCAGAGCCCTCCTGCCCCATGTTCACTCACACCCTCACCACCATGGAGCCCATTCATCAGCCAGGAGGGCCCCTTGGGTTTCTTGTAGGAGAGACAGCGCTGGGCTCCCATATGTGGCTGAGTCCCTGGCTGCAGCTCTCTTTGAAGTCAGAGAACTTCACACATAGCTATTCTATGGGAAAGAGAGGACGCAGGGCCAGGGAGGGGCAGAGGAGAGGAGTGAGTGGTTGGTAATGGGTGCAGGGTGAGGAGCAAGTGGGCGTCACATCTCCCTGTGCTCACAGCAGCTATGTGGTCTTGCTTGCAACAGAGCGTTGTGGACTCCTAGAAGAAACTCTTGCTCATAGTTTAAAATCCACCAGTCCTGACCCCATTGCCTGGTACCTCTCTGCCACAGGGCCTAGGCCCTCCTGCAGCCCACTATCCTTTCTCTGTCTGTGTTTCAGCCCTAAGGCACATGCAGAGAGACTCTGACCCCATGGTCAGCTGCCTCACTACGCAGACTTTCTATATCCTGGAAGCCAAGAAGAAGCTGCTACTGGCCAAACCCCCGACCTCCTGCTTCTGCAGGAGGAGGCCCCAAAGGCACTACTTCTGAGCCTGCATCCTTGAGTCTCAGATGTAGGCCTGACCATCAGACCCTGTGACAATGGGGCCAGATTCCTGGGTCCTGCGCTAGAAATGGAGGTGTATCCCTGCAGAATCTTTGTAATAAACGGAAAAAGCATGCACCTTTGTGAAAATAGCTATTATGTTGTCTTTCCAGTCAATTCTTGGCCTTCTGGGGTAGAGTCACTTGTGAGCCACCTTCTCTCCTATGAACATCTGGGTCGGGGTGACCTTTCCCTGCTCTGCCCCTCTGTTCCCTTTTCCCATTCAGCCATGGGTCTGAGGCCAGAGCCAGCCGTTTCTTTTGAACCAACTTCAACTATGAGCCGAGGGGGAAGTAATGTTGGCATACATGAGGTGTTCTAGAATGCAGAATGTGTAAGCAACAGAGTTGCTTAAGCAGGAAAGTGATTTATTAAAGGGTTGTTAGTGAAAAACATCCTGGAAGATCAGAGAGTTTGGGTACCACAGAGCCAGGGACAGTGCTGCTCTATAGAAACACCACCACGACTGGCCCTTGGCACAGTCCAAACCACACCCCATGTGTCAACACTCAGGCCTGGATACTTGTTCTGCAGTGCCCTGCCTCTGCCAGGGCAGTTTTGCTTTGTTATGTTATAAGCAATGATAAAAGATAGATCTTATTAAAAACCTATTAACAGGTCAAGGGCATTGGGATGAGACCCACCTCAAAGACTGCTCTGACACCCCCACAAGTCACCCCCTCACTTTGGTCAGGCATAAAATCACAAATACAAGGTAATGAATAAATGGAAAGTAATGGATTCTAGGGCCATCTCTGTCCCAGGATGATTTTGGCCAACTCTGTTGGCCTCTATGGGCCTCAATTCTGTAAAATGTAAATTTATAAACAGAGAGTTGGGAAACATTATCTTTGTTTTTAAAACTCAACTTCAGAGGCTGAGAAAAAGATACCTTTTAAGATACCACCTAGTTCTGACAACTGAATGGCTCTTACCAAATTCTGAGAGGTGCCATTCCCTTGTGCCTGGGAAAGCTGCCCCAGAGCTTATCTCCTCAATGGAATTTTTCTTGACACTCTCTTGTTTTCCAAATTTTCTAAAGTAAGCAGATATTATGCATGTAATCTGGAAACAAAACACCACCCCACATAAAAAGAATAAAAGAAGAGTCTCTTAACCCAGCGTTCCTGTCTCCCCCACATCCCGCAGGAGCCTTGGCATCCTTGAGAGACAGGATGAACTGCGTTTGGAAAAATTACCTTGTGTTGCAAACTTTCTGGGGGGTGCGGGGAGAAGCGCAGTGGCAAGGAGGAACCAGATGGCTGGAGTCCACTCCGGGTCTGGCCCGTGACCAGTTCCCCAGTGGCCGGTCTCTGGGTCTTGCCCACACATCCTGCCCAGCCTGCAGCTGGTCATGCGCAGGTGTCACTTCCTGCAGTTCACAGTGGGCTCTTCTGTCCCACTGTCAGGCAGGATCCTATGCAAAATATGGGCCTGTGGGGAGTGAGGGTGGGCCGGGGAGTGGCATGGGTGATGCTGGGTCAGCCAGCCAAAAACAGCTGTTCACAAGAAGCCACCCTGCTCCCGGGCAAGAGGCTCTGTGCCTGCCAGCGGGGCTGGCAAGTCAGGACAACTCCGCCCACGTGTGTCTCCTTCCATGGCCCAGGGTCCCTCTCACTCACCAAGGCCTTTCCGTTGGAGGACCAGAAGCCTCTCTAGAGAAAACCTTCCCCAGGAAGCCTTTGGCCTCCCACCCACGGTGACTTCTGCCACCTACAGATTCCAGGAATTCCCTGGCCGAGCACCTGTCACAGCCAGGTGCTGGACAAGCAGCAGGGGACCTGTGCAGGCTGAGGAAGCAATTTGGTTTTATATTTGGGAAACAAAGCAAAGAGAGACCCTACTATATTCCTGATACAAAAATCAGGAAGTTAAGCTTTTTCATCAGTCGTGGCTGGTGATGAAGATGTGGACTCTCCCTGAGGGGCCTCTCTGCCCAGGGGATGGGCCAGAATCTCCGGGAGTTGGTGAAACAATTCGTGGTTATCAAAAGGGAAATGTGGGTTCTTAAAGACTGAAAAGCACTGATCTAGGAAAAAAATCATTGTCAGGCATGGTGGCTCATGCTTGTAATCCCAGCACTTTGGGAGACTGAGATGGGAGGTAAGGCTTGAGCCCAGGAGTTCGAGACCAGCCTGGGCAACACAGTGAGATCCCATCTCTACTCACAAAAAAAAAAAAAAGGAAAGAAAAAAATTACCTTTGTAGAGCTCTTTTCTTATATCATCTTTTTATAGTCTTGCCTTCTTTCCATAAGTGGCAAGGGACTGAGACACATCTGGCATGCACCACACACAGCGTAGTCCAGGCCCTAGAGAGGCACATGTTACATTATCAAAAGGCAAAGGCTGCTGTGTTCAGGCAGGTCTAGATGCAGATCCTGGCTCTGTCCTTACTAGCTGTGATCCTGGGAAAGTCACTTCCATACTGAGACCCTTTTCATTTCATAAAATGAGAACGTCACCTGTCACACAGGGCAGTGAAGACACAATGAAAAATGCTCTGAACAGTGCCTAGGATATAGCAGGTGGTCCACAAATGCTGCTGCCCACTCTTCCAGCAACTGCACCTGCCTCCGGAGACAACATATGGAGTCTGGAGGAGAATGTGACACTCTCAAAGCTCTCTGCTTTCTAACTGGTGAAGCCGCAAACTCACAGCTCAGGAAGTTCTCATCAGGCTGGGCCCAGCCCCAGAGGCCTGCTGCACCCATTCACCCACCCACCCACCACCACTACCAACTTCCTCTCCAAAGGCCCCAGCCAAAAGTCAGCTGGGGGCAGGGGACACCTCCACAGACATTGGTCATTCAGGTTTTATTTATGACAACTTCTTAGAACACACACATCCAATCTAGGAACAGAAATGTACAACATGAGGCTTAAATAAGTTTCATACACTATGTACAGCCATCGGCAGAGGTACAAAACATATATACACCTTGTGCTAGTCACATTGCGGAGGACAGCAGGAGCCTAACGAAGCCTGCAGCCTGGGTAGGGCATGATTGCTAGAAGAGAGCTGGTGGGCAGGGCAGGGCCCTGATTCATCTCAGGGGTCTTCTCTGACCCTCGGCTCTTTGTGAAGCAGTTCTACTTCCTACTTCCCTGCAAGGCCCTCAGGACATGGTTCATGGGACTGAACTGGGGTGTGATGGGGGCTTCAAGATCATGAGTGCTGGGGATGGAGCAGGGGACAGAACAAAGATATCAAAGAAGACACAGAACTTTCCCTGCAAAATCTGTCCTTGCACATAAGAGGGCAGGGAAGGATCTGGGAGTCAAGAGAGGAGGGCCAGGCCCAGGAAGGCCTGTGGGGCATTGGCCACTGACCAGGAGGCTATGCCAAGCGAGGAGAGCAGCGAGCAGTTGCCTGTTTGGGATGGCAAAGGGACACATACCACAGGTCCGGGACACACAGTGGGAAGTCACTGCTCCTGCAGGGCAGGTTCTGCCCACACAAACACGGTGGTGAACAGACCAGGCACAGGCAACAACCAGGGGATATGCCTGCTCCCAGTCCAGACCACATCGGGGGATGTATGTCCCCCAGAGCTGACAGTTAGCAGGGAAAGACGTGTTATGTTCCCTAACTTCACTGCAGCCGCCTGCCGGTGTCTCCCTCCACCACATCAGGCACATGAGAAAGTCCCCGTGACCTCGTGTTTTCCCCATGTGGTTTTGTGCTTTAAACTGCCCTCTGCCCAGGCCACACAGCCCCAGACAGGCAGCCGGGCTGGAGAGCTGAGGGTGAAGAGATTCCTAGGCTGAATCCAGGGTGAGGCCATTCCCAGATCCACCGCTGTCCCTTCCCAAGGGGCTGAAGGTGGCACTCTGACCACCTCAAAGGCTTGGGTGTGCCAGCCTCCGCCTGTTAGTCTTTCCTCCTCCCTTGGAAATCTCGCAAGACAACTCCAGGCGCTGCCTTTGAGAGTTCTGGTTGCCTCAGAGGAGTCCGTCACTCCCATGAAAGCAAATACTGAACTGACTGACAGTGAGGACAGGGCCCCAGCACAGGACTATGCTGAAGAGGCCCAAGGGCAGTGGGGATGGAAGACTCCTTCTATCCAGGGAACCCGCTCATAAGCTTCGAAAGCACAAAGTGGGGCTTGACCCAGGAGACAGGGAATCAGAGCAAGCTCTTCAGGCTCACTAGGGCTAGGACTCAGCCTGAATTCAGGCGTTTAGAGATTTGGGGTGCGGGGTTTAGAGAGCGCTTTACTCCGGGTCCCATGGTATACAGATGTGTCTGGGCCTGACAAGGCTCAGATCTTAAGATGGGCACAGAAGGGCGAGAAGTTAGCTGACGAGTCCCAGAATTAGCACGAGCCATGGGCCAAGGCCTGGTCTGAGCAAGGGCAGCCCCCTGTCCCAGACACAGGCATCCCCAATCTCACCTTGGACAGAGCCAACCTGGGAGGAACTTCCCGGGCCCAGGTCTATCAAGTCTGCCTGCGAGACCCTGCCATTGTGCTCAAATCACAACCATTTTGTGCTTCCAGCACTTAGGGTGCTTGTGCAGTGAGTGGAGCTGGGGGCCTGCCCCCTAACGATGGACCCTGGACATCCCTGAAAGAGTGGGCAGAGACTCCAGCTCTCATGGAGCACAACTTGGGGTGTCTCAGGGATGTTGGGCTCAGGGCTCCTGAAGGACTTCAAGTTTAGAGAGTCAATGACACTTGCCAGGACAGCAGAGCTGGCCCCGCCGTGAGGTAGCTGACCCATCGGAAACAGCAGAAAATGGGCAGTGATGACGAGCACCTCTCGCGGGGCCGTAAGACCACACTTCATGCAAGAACACACCTTGCAGCTACAGTGCAGTCACCCCAGGTGGGGCATCCCCGGCCCGGCTGTGGGAGCTCCGGGGACAGAGTCTTATGTGTTTCTATCGCTTGTAAACAGTCATGCGGACGGATTCTTTCTTACAGGTTGCAAGGTCAAAACCTTCTGTTCAGGTGGGGAGGGATGGAGAGGAGTGGGAAGAGATTTGTGGCCACATCTCAGAGCTAAGGGGTTACCCAGCACCCCCAGGGTGGCCAGAGGAAGAAGGATTTCCAGTCATTGCAGACAGACTGTTCAGGTCCCGGGAGACCAGCATTTGAGGCAGTCTCCTTCCTGCCATCAGCGG
>NW_012123043.1:3646343-3649340 GCF_000951035.1 Colobus angolensis palliatus
GGGAGGGCCTGCGCTCCATGCCAGTTTTAAGGCTGAAAATGTGTCTCCTGAATAACCAGAGAGAGAGAAGCTGGAGAGACTCCCCGGCCCAGTGGGGGGCTGCAGGGCTGGGGAGGGGCGGGGGTCAGGGTGCCGGGCCGTCTTCCCCATCCAAGCCGCCTCCCAGCAGACACAGCCCCCACCCACGCTGCTTCCTACGTGGCCCACGCAGGACTCTGGGGTGGAACCCCGGGGCCTGGGCTGTGGGGTGAGCGCCCCCGCCTTCCCAGGGGCGCTGGGCACCAGACCTCGCGAGTGAGAAGACACATGTGGTGCCACGGGCATGGCTGGTGTAAGGCTGCCCGGCACGGGTGCCAGGCCCCGGGACGGAGGAAGGCACTGGGCGTCAGGCGGCCTAGAGGCCGGGGGTAGGTAGGCTAGAAGGCTCCCTGGGGGCTGTGTCGGGGACAGGCCCAAGCTGCAGAGTGAAAGGAGCAGTTCCCTCCTCCGCAAAGCAGAGGCAGCGGCCCTGGAGGGCCGGGGCAGCGGACTCCCTTTGGAATTTCTGGCCCCCAAGAGCTGAGGGAAAGAATATATGGGAAGAAACTTCAAGTCAGTTTCCAGGAGGCAATAGCAAAAAATAAAAATAACAAAATAAATAACTGAAGTATTTCTGACTGTCTCCCCAAAGGAATCTTTCTAGCAGCTCTACCTTGGCCCCATCCGAAAGGGACCCCAGGGAATTGTTGGGGCCAGCTGGGGCTATCTGCGGGTGGCCAGAGGGTTAAGGGTTAGCTGCAAGGCCCAGCCGCCCACACCTGGTTTCCTTAGCTACCTGAGGACTATCTTTTTGGGCTCAGAGGCAGGTGCAGTGGCTGTAGAGGCTGGGCTGGGAGATGAGGGGAGGCCAGCTCCTCCGAAGGGTGGGATGGGGCCAGGCTGCTGCACCTCCCCACAGGGCCCCACCACTGGGCCAAAGGCCTGAGAAAGGGGCAGAGCCAGTTCAGCAGGAGACATTGTGGCCAGGACCGCTGGGAGTGGAACAAGAAGGGATAATGCCCTTTGGCTTCACAGCTTAATTTCCTCCCCAGCCTCTCTCTCACCCAGAGGCTCCTGAGAGGCAGGAGAGCGACTGAGGGAACAGTGTCCTGTGGGAAGGCCAAGGGAGAGGGAGGAGGACAGGAGAGGGGGCCACGCCCTCTGTCCCCAGGGCAGCTGGCCCCATCGGCTGGGTCACAGCTTCCCTTCCACGCTGTCCAGGCTGCCGGGGTCGAGGGTCCGGGGGCATCCCTCTGACCTCACTCCTAGGGTGGGCCGCTGTGGGGTAACCGCCGGACACTCCAGAACTTCACCGTCAGGTCACTGGGGTGGAGGACAAAGTGGAGGGGCGTGGGTCAGCTCTTACAGTGAGCTTGGCTGGCTGCCCCCAAAAGTAGAGGATGAACTGGATTCCCCAAACTCCCCAAAGGTGGTTGGGGCTGGGAGGCAAGCATCGCTTACGGGGAGGTGGACTGCAGGTGGTGGGGTGCTGGGCAGATGGAGAGGCCTGTGCACTCGGAGGCCCCCGGGGGAGCTTTGTCATGGTTTTTTTTTTTTGGGGGGATGTTTTATTTTGTCCAGGCCTGAAGTCCCCCCATCTGCTCCCTGGCACCCATCTCCTGGGGCCTGTCCCACTGTTCATGCTCGGGAGAGGATGATGGGAGCAGGAGGGACAGGCAGGGCACCTCTCTGGGCCAGGCAGGACAGGAAGGGAGAGGAAGAAGGAGGAGTAAAATAATCTCATACCGTTAAGAAGCAGCTCAGATCGAAGTGGGGAAAGAGAGGGAAAAGGAAAGAGGGGGAAAAGGAAAGAGGGGAAGAATGAGAGAGGAGACAGGGAGAGATGGGGAGGGTCAGGGCAGGGTGGTGGCGCGGCCCTTTATGGCCAGGACTCGGCGAGGAAGGCAGGGGGTGAGTCCAGGGACGTAATTCCACAACTTTACCCGGCAGTCACTGTGGGGGGAGAGAGGCGAGGACAGAGAGGAGAGGTGGGAGGAGATGGGAAGGGGAAGGGAGAGAAGGGACAAAGTCAGAACAAGAAAGAAAGCTGTCTGAGTAGCACCCCATGGGACAGAGGGCCTGGGGGCTCCCCAAGCAGGGGGCCAGAGCAGGAGGCATGTGTAAGAGACATGGTCTGGGGACTGGCAGGGCTGCTCTGTGCTCTGAGAGACACCTGGACTGGAGAAGACAGCCAGGGCAGGGGAGGGTAGGAAGGGCTTGGAGACAAGCGGGCAAGGCCTGGCCCGGGGCCCAGTACCTTCCTCCTCCCCTGCCTAGCGCAGTGCCCAGCATACGGTGGGCACCCACTGAAGGCTGGCACGGGCTAGGTATGCAAAGGAGGCCACCATGGAATCTGCTCTGTGAACTGAGCCTGCGGGGACAACTGCAGGGCCCTAAGCCTCCCAGCCTCCCCTGCCCATACCAGGAGATGAGGGGAGCAGAGGCACATCTCTCTGTCCAGCACCCACCTGGAGGCTGTGAAGATGTGCTTGGCATTGGTGCAGATGGCATTGATGGGGCTGTCGTGGCCTTTGATCTCACCGATGGGCGTGAAGTTGTCCACGTTCCAGACCTTGATGACGCCCGCACGGCAGGCGCTGAGCAGCATGGGGCGGCCTGGGATGAAGGCCAGGGCGCACACCCAGTCCTTGTGTGCATTGGGGATTTGCTGCGGGAGGATCAGGGCTGGTGAGGGCTGGGGGAGGTGGTGAGGGAGAGAACCTGCCCCAGGGTCCCTCTTGCTAGTAGTGGAGCTACTTCCAGGGTCCCCTGGCCTCTAGACCTGCCACACAGGCAGGTGACACTGGTTCCAGGAGCCATGCTAGGGTGGCCTGTGCTGTGGGCTTTAGGGGACCAGAGATGGGTCCCTCTGCTCTTCTTCCCAGGTTCAAGCCTAAGATCCTGCCCTGGCAGAGAACCCTTCAGCCCTCACGTGGGTCAGGCTAAAACACAAATGCTCCCAGGAAAGGAATTGGGTAA
>NW_012123043.1:3650570-3652008 GCF_000951035.1 Colobus angolensis palliatus
CAGCCTCCCAAAGTGCTAGGATTACAGGCGTCAGCCACCACGCCTGGCCTGCTTGCTTTCAGTTTCTGACTGTGTATGGACAGTTTTCAATGGCATAATCAGAGAGCAAACAAATTAGTGTTGTTTGTCTACTTCATGTTTGGCTGCTATTTATCATTTTAATAGCTGCAATGCATCCCATTTAGTGGATTTTTCATAACTTGATTGTTATTCTACCCTTCAACATTTAAGTTATGAATTTTTCACCGTTACAAAATAATGCTGCAATCTATAACTTTCTGCACATAACTTCTTGCCTTCTTTGGGGTGATTTCTTCAGCAAACAACCCCAGAAGGCTTCTAATTTTTCGTGGGTACTCCCAAGGCAACAGAGGGCAAAGACTGGGGAGAGTGGAAGACCAGCCCTGACCCAGGCCTCAGAGCTGAGGCAGCCCCAGATACCTTAACGTAGTGGTCCTTGGAGCCAGTCACCACAAGGTCGTGCTGGCTGGCTGTCTGGGTGACTGTCAGGCACATCACAGGACCGATGTGGCCAGTCAGCTTGCCAACAGGCTGGAACCTGCAGTGGGAAGAGGCCCAGCTGGGGTAGGTAAATTAGAGGGGACCCTGGCTTGGGGTGGGGTGTCTGCCCCAGAACAAATAGGCCTGGTCAGGGTACTCACCCACCCCCGCTTGGTTAAGGCAAGATCAAGAATCTAGACAACAGCTGCCCTGCGTCCCAGCAGTCTCACTAGAGAGGGCACAGGCCCAGCAGCATGGGCGGAATAAAGGTGTTGCTGAGGTCCTACCCACCCTGGGGTGGGTCCCCCTGAGCCAAGACCTGGGGACCTTGCCTGGGCATGCCCATGCCCCCTCTCTCCCCAGGTATCACGCTGACCTGCTAAGCTCCCAGATGCGGACGGCGTTGCCCGAGGCGGCGTACAGCATGGTGCCCGAAGGGCTGAGGGCGATCTGGTTGATCTGATGCTCACCCTGAGCACTGGTGATGGCACGGGTGGACGTGGCGGCACAGGCATCCCCTGAGATCACCTGGCCTGAGGATCTGCCCATAAGGGAGAAAGGCAAGGCCAGAGGTCAAAACAATCCATGTGCACAGTGCAGGGAACCAATAAAACGTCACTAACACCAGCCCAAATAACCCACTTCTTCTAGGAAGTCTTCCTTGACTGACAGAGAAGAGCAATAGCTTCTCCCATAAGTGAGACCCCGGGGAGAGCTCCACTCCAGTCCCCGGTGAGTCAACTCCCCATGTGGCCTGCCCGGGTGCCTGGTCGCTGGCTTGGAAAGATGGTAAGGCTCAGTCATGAGACTGGGTGTGAACCTGGATCTTCTGGAAATCAACCTCTCTGAGTCTCAGTTTCCTCATCTGTTAAAAGAAAGTGATTACACCCATTCTGTTTACTTTCTTTTTTTTTTTTTTTTCTGAGATGGAGTTTCG
>NW_012123043.1:3653833-3656025 GCF_000951035.1 Colobus angolensis palliatus
AGAGTCCGAATGCACTTGGCTGAGTCCCGGATGTCCCACACCTTGATGTAGGAGGTGGACACGGAGAACACAAGCCCCGAGTGGCTGCAGTACTTGATGGAGACCACATTGTTGGGGTGGCCCTTTAGAGCGGCAATCTCCTGTCCCGTAACCAAGTTCCACATCTTGCAGCTTCGGTCTGTGAGAGATGGGAGGAAGCCACAGGGAAGGGAGGGATGTCAGCCACTAGGGGGCGTAGCTCTGCCTCTGCAGGGGCTGCCCAGGGTAGGGGAAAGGGATCCAGAGAGCTCCAGAGGATGGAGCTCCAGTTCTAAGAGAGAGAAACACACACACATGTGTGCTCACTGGCATGTGTGTGTGCTAGTAAAAACTCAGGGGAGAGAGAATTCCCTCAGAACTTCAGACCAGGGTTCCTCAAGCAAACTTTCCACTAATACCAGAGTTCTGTGAGCCACACTGCTAAAGTGTCCAGGGCTAAAATAAAATTCTTAAGCTTTTGTGATGCCTGTTCCTCCAAATGCTAATTGCTGACAAAGTAAATGAACCAGTGCAAGCAAATGTTATGGGAAAACTTGGAATCAATCAATCACACCTAGATTGACAGTTATCCCCCTACTGCCGTGGAGAGCTGTATTTATGCTTGTGTTTTAGTATGCGTGTCTATTATAGACTAATTCTGTTGGTAAAATGAATGAATGAAAGAATGAGTAAATAAAGAATTCTGTATTTACTTATTGAGATACGGTCTTGCTCTGTTGCCCAGGCTGGAGTGTAATTGCACAAACACAGCTCACTGCAGCCTTGACCTCCTGGACTCAAACGATCCTCCCACCTCAGGCTTCTGAGTAGCTGGGGCTACAGGCACATGTCATTGTGACTAATTTTTTATTTTTTGTAGAGACAGGGTCTCACTATGTTGCCCACCCAGGTAGTCTCAAACTCCTGGGCTCAAGAGATTCTCCCGCCTCATGCTTCCAAAGTGCTGCAATTATAGGTATGAGCCATTGTGCCCAGCCTGGTAAGACGTTTGACTTTGTTGCTGTAATTAGGTAAGCGTGACTTTGTAAAGTGCTGCTGCGATCATAGGGAGTGCCTAGATGTATGAGCTGGGGTGATGTCGGGCAGTGCAAGTACAGGTGGGGCACCTGAGAAGCTTCCTGAAGTTTCCCTGGGAGCTCTGGAAGGAAGTGCTGGATGGAGCCACCAGGTCAGGTATGAAGGAAGGCTTGGCCAAGGATGCATGGGATGGAGGCCTTGAGCCAAGGTAAGAAACAAGGGTAGTAAGTAAATAGACCCCCATATCCTCAACTCCTGGAGTCTCTATGTTCTTACCTCCTTTATAGACCACTCTGACAAAGGAAGCAGGGGTGAGTAGGGGACCCCAACCCTACCTGGCTAGTTGGGGTTCCACGTACCTTTGGACCCTGTGAATAGCAACTCATCCGTGGCATCCAGGCAGAGGATGGGTTTGGTGTGGCCTTCGGCCATGGAGACGCACTGCAGTGGGGCTGTCCGTGCACCCTTGGCTCCTCCAACCGGGGAGATGATGCCCCTTCCAGGGAGAGAGGGAGAGAGGGCATGCTCATCAGCCAGCGAGACCATGGCCAGGCTGATCAAGGCACGTGTGTGGGATGGGGACAGGGCGGGGAGGGGATGAGGACCTCATAACAGAGACTTTAAGGACTTTAGCCAAATTCCACCAAGGTCTGAGAGCCGGGAATGGGCTACAGAGTGGAGATGGCCTGTCTTAATCAACAATCTGTCAGTTGCCATCCTGAGCACTTCTGGGGAAGCAAACCCTGTGCTAGGCACAGCTAGAAGGTGCAGGAGGTGTGGGCTCTGTCCACAGAGAGTTCCCGTCGACAATGTCTGACCCAGATCCTGAGACATGAATGCACCTGGGTCCAGTTGGGCAGGGCACAGGCCTGGGGGCTGGAACTGGGCCCTACAGCTTCCACCAGAAGCTGCATGCTGCTTTAGTTAACCAAGTGTGAGGGAGGGGTGCTGAGAGGGAGGGGTGTTCAGGCCGCCACTCCCATGCACCCTGATCCCAGTAAACCCTTCTGCCAGTGACCGCCTCTGGGGCTGGCATCTTCCAAGCAGAGAGCCATGTGCACACATACACACCCCTTTCGGACCAACGGGGCCAAACCTGTGACTGGCATTTCCAAAGGGCTAAATCCCTTAGGGGC
>NW_012123043.1:3656075-3658982 GCF_000951035.1 Colobus angolensis palliatus
GGCCGGCTTGGCTTTGGGGTAGGAGGTTTGGGGCTCTCTGGAATGGGGCCGGCTTGGCTTTGGGGTAGGAGGTTTGGGGCTCTCTGGAATGGGGCTGTATGGACGTGGAAGGACACCTCCTTGCTTCCATGATGCTGAGGCAGTGAGAATGAGCCTGGCCCAAGTGAGGGTGAGGATTCTGACACATCCAGCTTCCTGCGGTTCTGAGGATGATTTATTTTCTCAGTGAGGGTCTTTTGGGATGAGACCCTGGCTGAGTTATGTCTGAAAATATATCCTAGCTTTGTTTCTTTTCCCAAGAGAACACTGCTCCTGACAGTGACTCTGTGGCCAAGGGTCTACTGAAATGATCAAGGTTTTGCCTGTGGTGCTTCTGGCACAGCTCCCCCCAGACTCTGCCAGACCCACCCTTGAGGATGGTGGTCGGATATGTCCAGCTGCCAGCCGGGTGCCACACATGCACAAATAGCTCCCCAAGCTGCTCCAGCGCTCCGCTTTTGACAATGGTTTGGCTTCACTGCATGGCCACAGAACTATGTCACAGGGATCACGCTCCCCTCGATGACAGCCTGACCAGCTGGCTAACATCTTGTGGTGGCAAAGCCTCATGACCCGCAGTAAACCAGACGTCGACACCCAGGGCTGGAGGCTCAAGGAGCTGAGACAGCCTGCCAGGACAGCCCAGGAAGCCCTCGCCCATGAGGGGCCCTTGGCTGCCAAGGGCTTGGGCCCTCAGGTCCTGAGTCTTACTCCTCATTGTGGGGTGTGGTGCTGGGCTGGCAGGGAGAACCAGCCTCCAGCCATCCCACAGGCTAAGGGAAGGAGAGGTACCCGCACATCTATGTGCCAGGATGTGTGGGCAAGGGGTGCTGCCCCCATGGTGCCCTTCCCAGAGCCAGCGTCTGAAGAGCTCACCCCCAGCACAAGCTGAGGGAATCAGAGGACCCAGAGCACACCACTGGCACCCCCAAAAGGAGCAGCCCTCAGCATTTCCCCTGCCTTCCAGTTGTGGAGAACTCAGCCCCAGCCCAGCATCCCCTAGGCCTCCATGCTGCGCCCCTCCCTGCCCAGGTGAGAAGGGAGAAGAGAACAGGGCCTGCGACAAGCAACTGTGCACCCTCCCCAAGCCCCCAGCTTTAGCTGGTGCAGTCCAAGGCCTTGTGGCCACCCTGAGAGGGAGGAACCATGAGGGTAGGAACAAGTCTGGATAGGGGGGCAGCAGGGAGGGGAGTGGAGGGGCCGCATGCTGAGGACACGGGTGTCAGGCAGGAGGGATGCAGCGAGAGAGAGAGAGAAGAGGGTGCCGAGAGTGAGAGTGGGGAACCAAACACGAGAGACATTCTGTGTGTACCTCAGGACCTCCGACAAAGAGGAGTCGCTGTCATCAGACCTGGGGAGGGCAGAAAATTAGCTGGATTAGGGGGTGAGAGGAGACACACACACAGAGGGACGCAAAGGCGGCAGCAGCGTGTGGGGTGGTCAGAGGGCAGGTTATTCTCTTCCAGGGGAGCAGAGACAGGCAGAGGAATGAGGGCCTCAGGAGAGCAGGGGAGGAGGTAGGTGGGCTGGTCTGGGAGCTGGGACTCTCCCCCAGGAGTGGGCCGCCAGGGTCTCTCGGCTTGCAGGGGAGGAGCAAGGACGGGGCCACGGGGAGACATGGGAGCACCAGCCCCACCCGTGGGGAGATGTTTCCGGGGCTGTTTGCTGGTTCCAAGCTCTCTGGCTGCCCCATCACACAAGCTGGGGGCACCTGCCCCACCCCAGCAATGCTCGTACCTGCCCAAGGCTGAAGGAAGCCATGCCTGATCCCACCCCTCCCTGGGAGCTGGCTTCTTCCAGCAATTCCTCAAGGGCTCACTTATTTACAAAGCCCACTATCCCCAGGGGGCCCACTGCGACAGTGCCTAGAAGCTGGCTCTGCACCATGCACAGACTCCAAGACCTGGACCACTGGACAAGACCAAGGCCTCCAGAAGACCACCAGGCTGGGATGGGCAGAGTCCTGCCCCAATCCTTCCAAAAAGGGGACCTGCTGATTGTGACAACATGGAGACGGGCTAGGAGTGATCCATGGCTCCCCGCACAGCAGTCTGGGCCAAGATAGGTTTGGGGAAGGAGGTGTCTGGGGTGCCACGTCTGCAGGGCTCTGACTCCTGGGCTCAGCATTCATCGAGTAGTATTTTGACCCAGGAAGGGGCATTTCTGTGAGGAGGTGGAGAAGGTGGACATCAGGCACTAGATACAAGGACAAGTATTTTCTAGCATGAGACTCCCCTGAAGGAGACAGCAGTGTTGTCCCTGGGGCAGGAAAGCATTCAGGGCGTTAAGAGAGGAGCCCTCTTGAGGGCTGCAGAGAGCAAAACAGGACCAGGGTGGGCCCAGCAACGCTGGGGAGCCCAGGGCAGCACATGGAGGATAGGGTCCCTCCCGTTCCCGAGGCACAGCAGGCAGGGGCTGGAAGTCCCAGGCTCTGAGTGCAATTCTGCCACTTTCCAGGTGAACATCCCTGGCTCCCTCTTTGAGTTTCATTTCCTCTTATGTGAAACAGGGAAGACAGTTCTTGTGGTTGTTTTACCGCCTAATGAAATCACATATATGAAAGCAGGTTGTAAAGCACAGGGAGAAAGCCTTCTGAATGCAGGGGAGGCTGTTAACATAAACCACACCGTTAGTCATTAGAGTCTTGCATCAGGAGCTGTGCATATAGGTGGACCTGAACCTGCCTAAAGAAGGCAATTTGGGGGTCTGGTCTCTTTCTGCTGGGAGAATACACAGAGTGGAGTGGCTGACGCTGAAGGAAGGGGCTTCAAGCAGACTCAAAGCAGCAGCAGAGGTGGATTAAAGGGCAGCTCTGGAGAGCCCTCGGACACCTGCCCCATGCAACCAGCCCGCCTGACTGCCCGGCCC
>NW_012123043.1:3667690-3703840 GCF_000951035.1 Colobus angolensis palliatus
TTTTTATATTTTTAGTAGAGATGATGTTTCACCATATTGGCCAGGCTGGTCTCAAACTCCTGGGCTCAAGTGATCTGGCTGTCTCCGCCTCCCAAAGTGTTGGGATTACAGGTGTGAGCCATTATGCCTGGCCCATTTCTTGAGTCCACACCTGACAGGGTGGGGAAGGGACCACTGGGTGAAGCTGAATGGCTCAGTCAAGCTGGCCCAGGTTACACTGTGCACAAGAGATGATCAACAGAGCAGAACATCACAGCCACCCATGCACCCAAGGACTAGACTGGTGGTGACTCTGGAGCAGATTCTAGAAGACGATCTCACCTAATGGGCTGCCCTCGGTCGTAGGACTTCCTTCTCGTCAGCGGGGACGTCTCTGCGGCTCGAGACTGCCTGGGGCTGGAACAGAAGAGTCCAGTGAAGCCCAGATCCATCTCCACCCCTGCCCCAACCCACATTCCCGTTCCCGTCCTTACAAAGTGCTGCCCCGGGTAGGCAGGCTGACGGTGCGCGAGACCCTGTCCCGGTAATAGGGGTCTCGGACAGAGAAGCCCACTCCGTCCTCTTTGATCTCAACAAGGGAGGCCAGGGACTTGGTGATGTTCTTGGTGGAGATATCCAGTGGGGGACCCAGGCACTCGGCCGACACAGCTTTCATTTGGGCAGACAGCTTGGGCTCACTCTGGGAAAGGAAGAACAGGGTGGATCAACTTGCCCAAATGGCATGGCACATAAAGGGGAGCCAGGGGAAATTCTATTTTTTTTTTGAGACAGTGGTGCAAACCTGGCTCACGGCAGCCTCAACTTCCTAGGCTCATGTGATCCCCCTACCTCAGCCTCCTTGAGCAGCTGAGACTACAGGCATGGCCACCATACCCGGATAATTTTTACATTTTTTTTTCTGTAGAGATAGGGTCTCGCCATGTTGTCCAGGCTGGTCTTGAACTCCTGGGCTCACAAAATCCTCTTGCCTCAGACTCCCAAAGTGCTGGGATTACAGGCATGAGCCACTACACCTAGCCCTCCCGGAAACTCTAACAAGAGAAATGATGCTGTCTTGGTCTAAGGTAGAGGACCTGATGGAAGGACCCAGACAGACATCACCTGTACTCCACAGCTAAACTCTCCGGGTTTCTGGAGAATCCAGAGCAACTGAAATGGTTTCACTGCCCTTAGTTGGACTACATAAACACAGAATGCCCAGCCTGACTTCTTTGCGGGTCACCAGCTAATCAGTTTACCTCAAAACTATGCATAATTTGCTATTCCCAGTGTGAAGCTTTTTCCCTCCTTGTCTCCTTAAAAAACCCTGCATCTTGCTTCAGTCTAATGAAACTGATCCTCGCTATTAGGTAAACTTCCTTATTGTTGACTCCCATATGGTTGAATTGACTGTGTGCACGTAAGATAACCAGACATGTAGAGGTGGGTTTTGACTCAGAGCATGAGGCAGAATCATGGGTGAGGGAAAGTGGATATTTTTGAAAAGCAGGGCCCCTGGTTATGGTGCTGTTGCTAGCAGGGTGGCAACAGAGGCTAGCGGTCCCTCTCCCACCTTCCACCCACCTCAGAAGGAATGGGCTGTAACAGGTTACATGTCTGGACAACCCCCAATTCCAGGCTAAATTTTCTTGGCATCTCCCTCCCAGCTGGGGACAATATTGTATTATGGCTGAGGATGGAACAGAGCCACAGTAAGCAGGGAACAGGCTGTGGGGAGGCTGGCCCTGCTGCACCCACTGCCTGACTTCCAGCGGGGCTCACCTTGAACTTGAAATCATCATGGCTGGTGGATCCTTTCATGGTGAATGACTGGGAGAAGCTGAAGAAGAAGCAGAGAGAGTTCAGGATCCTGAGGAGCCCCTAAATTCAGGCTCAGCCCTGGGACCTATGGCAACTCCTCCCACCAGCCCCAGGTACATGCTGAGAGCCAGCCTCTCATTCCCAGCTTGCAAACTCACCTCCCCTCAGAGAACTCTGAGATCTCCTCATCGGTGCTGGCATAGCCGTTCTCTGTGGGAGGGCAGGAGGGAGGGAAAGGGGTTGAGAAGCCTCATCCAAGTGTCGGGGGAGGGATGATGGTCTCCCTCCTATATCTCACCCACTGGAATCAGACCAGGGCTCCTGGTGGGGGTTAGGGGTGGTTCTGGGGGAAGTGAGGGCCTCCTGGGGGTCCGAGTTCGAGAGCACTGGAGTGCCAAGGAGCTGGCAGCTTCCACCCGCCCCTACCCGTACCCTGCTGCACATTGTAGATGAGGGCCTGCAGCTCGGGGTGAGCCTCGGCCTTCTCACGCAGGGCGTCCAGGAGCAGATGGTTCTGGGAGGAGCCTGCCATATCTGTCTGCCTCAGTCGGCCCTCCAGCAGCCGGATCTGGGCTTCCTTTTGTGCCACTTGCAGTCCCTGGGGGCAGGGAACAAAGCCTGGAGTTACCTCTCCTGACCTGGGGTTGGGGGTCCCCCATATCACACAACCTGCACTCCTCAAGACACCTTGGAGGGTTCCCTTCCAGCTCCCAACATCACCCTTGTACCTAGCACAGACCTGAGAGCGCCACCAGCCCCCTTAGCTCCCACATACACACATTAAGTGACGGTCCCTTAGGACACACCCTATTATGGGCAAGGTTACGTCCTCCCAAAACTCATATTCATCTACAGCCAAGAAGAGAGGCCCCAGAAGAAACCAGCCCTGCCAACACCTGCACCTTGGACTTCCCACCCTCCGGAACTGGGAGAAAATAAATCTCTTGTTTGAGGCTCCCAGACTGGTACTTGGTTATGGCAGCCCTAGCAAACTCATAAAGTCCCCAGACACAAAGCAGAGCTGAGAGAAGCTCAGTGGGGCCCGGGGCAGGGGTCAGTCAGCAGAGTCTCCTGTCTCCTTCCAGAGTTACACAGATTCACACCATGTAGCGTCTGTCCCCAGAGACCACAGGCCCCAGGAGAGAAGGAGGCACATCCTCTGCTTAGCTCTCTGTCAAGGAGAGGGGAGAGGAGCCCAAGAAACGTCAAGGGACACCTGATGTTCTGGTGTAAACCCTCCCGGCTGGAATGTGGTCTGTCTGTCGTTCCCCTACACCCACATACACACACTTCTCCCTCCACCTCCAACAGACTCAAGCCCAGCACTGCTTTGGATAGGCTTGGGCCAGACACCCAGGGTCAACTTTAACAGAGGCCCTGCTGTGTGCCAGGTGCCAGGCCACACCTCTTACACACAGCATCTCGTTAAAGTCACACAGCAAGCTATAAGCTTGGTACGGTCACCCTCTCAGCTTTATGGCTGTGGCATGGGAGGTGCAGAGGTTAGGTGGCTTACCTGGTCTGTGAGTGATGCAGGTGAGGAGAAGCCAGTCCCCTGGGCTTCACACTAGGGTATATCACAGAGGCATCTGTGCCCATAGAGACCCCTGCCCAGGTACGCTCCCAGCTTACCTTGTCAATGGATGCCTTGAGGAAGTTGTCTAGCAGGAGGCGGGCTTCAGCCAGGGAGCAGGAGCTGATGACCACGGATGTGTCTGTGGAGTCCAGCTCCTCCTAGGACCGGGAGGTAGGTAGAGAGCCCCGTCGCCTGGGGCTGCCCCTGCCACCCACTTCTCCCGCCTCTGCCCCACCAGGCCCAGCCTTGCAGATACCTTGGTCTCCTCTAGCTGCACAATGGTGGCCTGGCAGTCGGTGATGCTATCATTGATGTAGTCAATGTTGGCTGCCAGCACCTCGATCTCCTCGGCCAGCTCCTGTAGCCCCTTCTCTTCCTCGGGGCTCTCAGCCTGCAGCCGCTCCCGCTTCTTCCGCAGTGCCTCCTGCAGGAGGAACAGCTCCTCCCTTTTCTGGGGTCGGAGGGGAGGGTGGTGATTGTGATGAAGGAGAGGCCTCAGGTAGCTGCCCAGCCCTGCCCATAGCTCCCACCACAGGCTGGCCTGTGAGGTCCCCCCAGCACCTCGGGATTTCAGAGCAGGCACAAGGAGCAGAGGGAGGTGGGGCGGGGAAAGTTTGAAGAGCCAGAGAAGTTGGAGGTCACAGGACAGGCAGAGGGGTGGGATGGGAGAGAAGGGGGAGGCAGGGTTCACCTTGATGAGTCGCTCCATGTCAGCCTCCAGGTTGACAATGGTCATTCTCTGCATGACGATGTCGATGATCCGTCGCTCCAGGGACTGCCACTTGAGCCTTGCTGCCTTACTGAAGCTCTGGCTGGCCCCCTTCTTCTGGAACTTCTTTCTAGGAGACATAGGCAAAGGGGATTGCATGGGACTCCTTTTAACCTCTATAGCTCCACCAAACCCCCTACCTGGAGCTGACAGCCACGGGGACCCAGAGCACTCCCAAGAGCTTCCCTCTTCCTCACCCTGGTCCTGCCCTATATTCCCACCCCCTCTGCCTGCCAGGCCAGAGGACTGCCAGTCCACCTTACCGGGCAGGCCGGGTGCCATTGACAGTGGGCGCAGGGTGGTCCCCCAAGAAGTGGTTGATTTTGCGGTTCCACTGGCGCACGATGCTGGAGACAGAGCGGGCCCCTGATTCAGCCTCAGATGAGGTAGTGCTGGCCGACACCTCGGCCCCAGAGTCCAGCATGGGTGGCTTTAGTCCTGCACGCCCTGCCACCCGCTCAGACATGGGCTTGGCTAGGCGCCTCAGTGCAGAAACCTGGGGCAGCAGGGAGAAAAGAGGGAGCCGGTGAGCTGGGTGGCCTGGAGCCACACAGAAGGGCCCAGGTTGGGGTGCCAGGCAGCAGGAACACAGAGGCTGCTCTGTGCTGGACTGGGCTTGGGCTGCAAAAGGGCCAAGGGATCTCTGTTTGATGTGACATGAACACAAAAGAGGCTGCCACCTTCTTTTTTTTTAATGCACAGCTCAGGCTTCTGGGAATAGGCCTGCAGTCTGCCCTGCAGCCTGAGCTCTTGTTGAGAAAGGCCCTTCTAATAGGTTGGACACAATTTGGACACCAACTACACTTGCTGAATGGAAGTAGGGAGAGTCAGGGCCATAAGCAGGGCTTGCTTCTCCTCCCTGCCAGCTCTGGCAGAACTGGGAAATACTGCCTTTATTCCACCACGAGGAAGTTGGAGGTCCAAAAGAGAAGGCAAGCAACGCACGCACGCACACTTGCACGCACACATGTGCAGCAGGGCCAAGGCCTCGTCAGCCCCTCAAGTGAGCTCACCTCCTGGGTCTTCCTCCTCAGGACCATCTCCTGCTGCCGCTTCTGGGACTCCAGAGCTCGGATCTGAAACTGTGGGAGACAGAAGAGGGCTGGGCTCCACACTCAGGCACCTCAGCCCTCTCTGTGCACAGGCTGGCTAGCTCTGTAGTTGAAAGCCTGGGCTTCAGGGTGATTCTCATGCAGCCAAACTCTTGATAAAGTGGGACCCAGAGTTGAGCTCCCCTCCCCAGAGGCTGCAGTGAAATCTGCTTTCTCCACAAGGGCAATTTCCTTAGCCTCTTCTTCCCTCCAGTGAGGAGGAATCCTGGAGCGGAGGGCTCAGCCCTACTGGGGCTTCTCTGCAGGGCCTGAAGCTGCACATTTCCGGCTTGCTGGTCACCTTGGGCAAGTTCTTTCCCCTCTCCAGGGCTCAAGTCCCTTCTCTTAACTAAATGTGGGAGCTGGACCAGAAGCCACAGGGTCTCATCTTTCTCTGACAGGCTGCACTGTCCTCCAAGTACGACTATTACCACTTAGGACAGTGGAGATTAAGGCCTGCTTGGTCAGGAGGGGCAGCCAGGTACACCAGGAGGCTGGCTAGAGCCAAAGGCTCCTTGGAGGCTCAAGGGCCACCCCTCACCTCCTGTCGCCGCTGCTCCTTCTTGAGCTGTGCGATCTCCCGGTTCCTCTTGGTCTCCACTAGCCGCCGCCGCTGCTGCTCCTCACGCATCTGCTTCATCAGGGCCACCTGTGATGGGCAGAGGTGATGGTGGTGAGACAGGGCTGGGGGGCAGGTGGCCCATACTCTCCAGGGAGGGGCCAGCTCTGAGGGCATGGAGCAGGGACAGTGGCGAGCCAGGCAACCCTGGCTTAGGGCCTGGGGGTCTGAAGTGAGGGGTTCTACCTCCCACTCCTCCATAGGAGCTGAAGCCACCTGGGCAACCTGCCAAAAGGAGTGGCCTCACAGCCAGCCCAGCAGTGCAGGTGCTCCACTCTGCAGGGCCCAACTGCGGCCCTCGCTGCTTGGAATGCCACAGCCCCTGGCAGCCCTCACCCACAGCCACTGTCCTGTGGCCATTCCAGAAAGAGTCTGGGTTGCTGGAGGCAGGTAACCCTCTTCCCTACTGAAGGCTGAGCTGCAGACAGGGCTGAGGTGAAAGTCAGGGCCCTCATGGCCAGGCTCATGGTGACAGCAATAAAAACCACCATTATTTACTGAGATCCGGCTATATGCCAGGCACCCTCCTCATGACAATCATGAGAGAGACATTATCGTTCCTGTTTTATAAACAAGGAAATGAGCCTCAGAGAGACAAAAGGACTTAAAGTCATAAAACTAGTAATAGATGGCCTATTCCGAAAACAAATCATTGCCTTCCAGTCGGCTTTTCCTGCAGCCCCAGGGATGGCTCCATGGTAAGTCAGCAAAGCTAGGGACCAAGCACAGAAAACCTGGACCCCAGAGTTGTTGGAAATGTAGCCAAAGGCACAGAGAGCACCACTAGTGTGGCCGGAGGCAACTCTATGTGCTGGGAAGCCACTGACCTGGGGCCCTGCGGCATCTGCCTCCCTATTCCTGGTGCCCAGAACATAGAAGTGTAATGCACACAGGGCTTTGGACACCTTCCAAGTGACAGGGGCATGAGAAACACATGACAGTTGATCCTTCCTCTGCCACTGAAGCCTTGGACATCACCAGGAATGTCATCAATCTGCCCTGCCCTTAGAACAGTCAAGAAAGGAAACAGGCCGAGCGCAGTGGCTCATACCTATAATCCCAGCACTAGCACTTTGGAGGCTAAGGTGGAAGGAATGCTTGATTCTAGGAGTTCAAGATCAGTCCGGGCAACATAGTGAGACTCTGTCTCCACCAAAAATAATACAAAAACTAGCCCAGTGTGGTGGTGTGTGCCCATAGTCCCAGCTACTCAGGAGGCTGAGGTAGGAGGATTGCTTAAGCCCAGGAGGTTGAGGCTGCAATGAGCTGTGTTAGCGCCACTGCACTCCAGCCTAGGCAACAGAGCAAGACTCTGCCTTTAAAACAAAACAAAACAAAACAAAACAAAACAGAGAGAAAGAAGAAGGAAATGGCATGAGGGAGTGGGTTAATGGCCAGCAGGGTCAGCTTCTCTCTGGGAGGGTGGGAGGCCAGGCAGGCTCTGTTGGGGTGAATCTGCAGAGAAGAGGAGGGATTGCTTGATGTTGGGGCTTTGGGGTCCAGAAAGAGTGTTCTCCCAAAGGACTAGAAGAATAAGTCAGACCCTTGGCTAAAAGTGGACCTGAAAACTCCAGCATCCCAGGAGCTGTGTGCAAACCCAAGGTATCAGGTATCTTCTGGGGTCAGGAGCTTAAGGATTCCTGGGGAGGTGCTATGTCTTCCTGGTCAAAGACCCATCCAGCCGACTTTGCATGTGTGGCCAAGCGCCATGGTGGCTACCATAGAGGCAAAGGTCTCAGAACAGGTGAACACATTCCAGGCACACGACAAGCGGAAACAGGCCGTGGTACCCGAGACTAGCATCACTCCACAGGTTTAAGATAGAAGGTATTGTGGCCTCTCCCTGGGAGATGCTACGGCTGCAGGCTCCACCCCAGTTCCATTCTGTGAATCGCTGGGGCCCTGTAGCTGAACAGCCATGGGAGGATTCTGGGGCACTGGCTCTCACAGTGTCTGGTTTGAATCCTTGGCTGCTGCACCCTCTGTCCCTCCAACAGAAAGCCTGGGCCCCTCCTGGGATGACCCAAAGGTGTTCCTCTCAGGTTCTAGCTCTGGGTTCATAAGAGCACGGTCAATGTGGGCAGAGCCGGGCACGTGGCTGAAGGAGCTCAGCAATCCAGAGACTGAAACACAGGTCTACACATGAGCCTTCTGTCACATGCATCTTGGCATTATTTTATTTGCCCGGCTTCAGAGCCATATAAGCATCTTCCCTCATGAGGCTCTCTAGGGCCTCTGCAGCTGAGACGTGAGCTGGCCAGGACAGGATGGGGTAACCTGCAGAGGCACCAGCTGGGAACCCCCAGGGAGACGGAGTAGGGACGCACATAAGCGCACCGCAGAAGTGCTCCAGAAGCTGCTGCAGAATGTGCAGGCCCCTGGTGGGAGTGCTGCTCCACCCGAGATAATGAAGGCCCACCAGTTCCTCCCTCTAAACCATCAGCAGGTGCCTGGGGCCCTTGGGTGATCTGGGTACTTGAGTCCACACTTGAGTCTCAACACCCCACAGGGTGAACACACTGAAGGAGATGGTGCAAACAGGGGCTCCTTGGGGCTAGCCCAGGCCACGCAGGTATGAGCACAGGAAGGCAGGGATTTCTCCACTCTGGTCAGGCTGATGAAGCCTCCGGACCTGCAGCCCAGGCTTGGGGACAGAGCCTGTCCAGGTGAGGTGGCTGGGCCTTAATGACAGCTATGGGTCCACCTCTTCTTAGAATCTACATCAGCCACCACTGCATTGCCTCTCTCCTCTGCATATGAGTCAGCCATGAGGGTGTAACTACCGATGACTCCTAGATGCCCCATCAGCCTCAAGCACTGGGGAGCTCCCCATCCCTATGTCTCTGTCCCCAAGGCCAGCCCTTCACAGCTTGCTGGGGCTGCCACCAGGGCCCAGGGCTTAGCCCAGGGCTGTGGGGATCTAGGCTCCACTGAGGGCTGAGGGTCAGAGCAGGCAGGAATGTAGGGCTTGGAAGGCCCAGAGGGAGGGAGGACTGAAAGGGAGCATGGATCTGCTGAGCCCCAGGCGGGAGCCAGAACACACCAGACACCGGAAACACAAGACCTGAGCCCCGAAGTCAGAAGAGCAGGGGCAGACCCCAGGTCCCAGAGACTAGAGCACTCTGAGTGGTGGCAAAGTAGAAAAGGGAGGCATTGTGCCACCTGGAACACACAGTGGCTTGGGAGCCAGAGAACTGAGTTCAGATCCCAGTGCTACCTCTTGGAAGCTGGAATTAACTTCTCTGAGCCTCACTTTCTCATATATAAAAGAATAATAATAGACTTCTTTCGTGAGGTTCTTCTAAGGACTGAATGTGATCATGAGTGTAAGATGATTAGTTTGGAGCCTGGCCATAGTAAATGTTCAAATGATGACAACTGTTACTATTATCATTCAGGGCCAGGTTGCACCAAATGAGGGGCCTCCTGTGCGCTTTGTGCAGACCCGAAGCAAGTGTGCTGCAGCCTCCCCAACAGGAGGCAGCACCGAGTGGGGTCCCCTGAAATCCTCACCTGCCCTGAACACGACCCCGTGCACCCCAGCATCCCTGCACACTAGCCCCACTACTGGGGCAGGTTGTTTCGCCTTGGATGATGCACTCAGCTAAGAGGACCGTGTCAAGAGTCAAGACAGGGTCAAACTAGGTAATGCTGTGTGTGGAGAAGAGAATCCACACTTGATGGCAATGATTATTTTTACTATGGTGAGTGGATTCTAAGAAGATGTCGCATGCACTCCAGGTCCCACTCCTCACACCCTCGACCCCTACCTTGGCCTTCTTCATCTCAGCCACCTCGGCCTGTAGCTTCTTCAGCTCCCTCTCATAGCGCGACTGGTTCTTGAGCAGCCGGGCATGCTCCTTCTGGGCGGCCTGCAGCTTCTGCAGGTCCCGGTTCATCTCCCGCAGCCTCTTCTCATAGTCTGCCTTGATCTTGTTGGCCTTCTCCTCTGTGTAGCACTCCATGGTGCCTGAGAACAACAAGAAGCAGCTGTTGGTGCTGAGTCCCTAAGGGCTCCCACTAAATATAGGGTCATCAAGGGGGAACACAGGAAGCCTCTGTTCCAGTCCCATTGTATGACCTCGGGCAACTCACAGCCCTCTCTGAGCCTGTTGCATCATTTGAATGAGGGGGTCAGACTAGTCGATGCCCAAGGCCCCTTCCTGCTCTGACATCCTACTGAAATGGGCAGGGGTGCCCATTTCAGTACACAGCATCATGCACCTTCCAGAAGCTCACACCCTGAGGCATCCTTGGCTCCCTCTCCCTCACATCCACCTCCCAGCAATCAAAGTCTTCTGGCTCAACCTGCAAAATAGATCCCGAATCTGACTTCTCACTACCTCCTAAGCCACCTCTCCTGGGATCTTTAGCAGAACAGTTTCCTAAGTGGTCTCCAGTTTCCACTTTCACTCCCCCATGCAGCAGCCAGAGTAGTCTTTTAAAAATGCTTTTAAATTTGGTATCATGTAGCTGTCTTGAAACTCCACACATCCCGTCTCCCTCAGAGTATAACGCAACCTCCTTACAATGACATTTCTTCTCCAACCTGTCCCCTCACTGTGCTCTGGCCATCCCGGTCCCCTTATCATTCTGCCAAAATGTCAGGCACATGGCAACCTTATGGCCTTGGCATCTCCTGTTCCCTCTGCCTGGGACGCTCTTCCCCTGGTTGGTGCTGCTCTAGCACTATCACCTCCTTCGAGTCTTTGCTCAGTAAAGTCTTCACGACCATCCTTTAAAAAACTCCAATTCGGCCAGGTGGAGTGGCTCACGCCTGTAATCCCAGCACTTTGGGAGGCTGACGCAGGCAGATCACAAGGTCAGGAGTTCAAGACCAGCCTGGTCAATGTAGTGAAACCCTGTCTCTACTAAAAATACAAAAATTAGCTGGGCATGGTGGTGGGTGCCTGTAGTTCCAGCTACTTGGGAGGCTGAGGCAGGAGAATCGTTTGAACCTGGGAGGTGGAGGTTGCAGTGAGCCAAGATCACGCCACTGCACTCCAGCCTGGGTGACAGAACGAGATTCTGTCTCAAAAAAAAAAAACAAAAAGCAAAACAAAACTCCAACTCACTCTTCAGCACTTCCCGTTCCTCTTCCTGGCTATACTTACCACCATCTGACACCCTATAGATTCTGCTCTTTCTTTTATGTCTGTCTTTCCCCACTAGAATGTACACTGCACGAGAGCAGGGATTTTGCCCACTCCAATATCCCTAGCACTAGGACAATGTCTGCTCTATAAGACATATTCAACATGTGTTTGCTGAATAAGTAAATCAATGAACAAATAAATAAAAAAATGGAATGAATGGGCTGAAGAGTAGTATAATGAAGACAGAATGCAAGAATGTTTACAAACAGGTCCAAAGGAAAAGACCCAAGGAACTGACTGCAGGAGGAAAGGCTGGGAATGTCATGTTCGTGTGCCTAGGTATATAAAGAATTCTAATATGTGACATGATAGCAAACAACGATAACAACAACAACAACAACAACAAATCAATTTAGAATGTTTCATAGGAACTAGGGTTAGACATAAGAACCTTTAACTGTGGGTCAGAGGGCCAAAGTCAAAGGTTGGGAAGTCCCTTGCCTAGAAGGCCAGGATAACCCCAACACGCCAGCTGCTTTTGACAGAGGAGGGGCTCAGGGGAAAGGGAGGGTCCGGATGGGGTGGGGGCGTGTGGCGCTGGCCTCACTGAGGTTCTGCAGCACGCGGTCGCGCTCCAGCTGTGTGTCTCGGATCTTGTTCTGCAGCAGAATCAGCTTTTCCTCATACTGGTGCTTGAGCGTCTGCAGCCGCCGCTGGCTGTTCTCCAGTTCGTCGATCAGCTTCTGCTTGATTTCGATCTCACAAGTCAGGTCGGCCAGGTCCGCCTGGAAGTTCACCTCTATGGGGGCACAGAGAGGCTCAGCCCAGCGTTAGGGCGAGGGGCAAAATGGGGAGCAGATGTGCCATTCTTGGGGAGCTGGGACCCTCTTTTGGTCAGCCACGACCAATCAGTGACCAGAGAGCAAAATGATAAATCCCAATGCAGGTAGAATGCGACCAGAAGGAGCAACACATTTAAAGAGCGGTTCCAGAAAGGCAAGGTGGCACTCAGGAGCTGGCAGGGGGGATCTACATGTCCTTCCCAGCCCAGCCATTCCTGAGGCGAGCATCCACCTATTCCAGATGACGTGGGACCAGCTTCGGTGGAGGAGGGTGAGATGGCTGAGAGCACCTTACAGGGCTAGGACCAGGGCTGGCAGCAGGCAGGGCTGAAAGGGCAGGCATCTCCATTTAGAGGAGAGGGCTTTGGCACCAGTCAGGCCTACATTCACGTTTGCTCTGCATGGACCACACAGGGGAAGGTCACTAAACCCATGTGAGCTTGTTTCTCTGTGGTCACATAGGGAAGCTCACCACACCTATGCATACAGTTGCAGTCAAGACTGAAAGAACCCAGCCTCTCAAAGGGTTAAGGTAAGTACAGTGCCTGGCACCTAATGAACGACCAGGAAGTGTTTGCTGTCATTCCCATCATGACTGCTGTTGTCACTGGGTTCATGTCTGGGAGTGCTGGGGCCTGGACACCATAATCTTTGAGCAGGGCCCAACCCCACACTTGGGCACTGGCAGCCAGGCATTGCATCCTCCACAGCCCACAGCCCAGGCCCACGCACCCTTCTCCTCGGGGTCTGAGTCTGAGTCCACCAGGCTCTCTTCACTGCCCGAGTCCTCGTCTTCATCCTCTCGCCCTTCCTCTTCCTCACAGCCACTCTCGTCTCGCTCTTCCTCCTCCTGGGCACCAGGCACCATTGGGGTGGGACTGGCCTCAGAGAGGGGAGCCCAGAAGCAGAGGTGCGTCCCGACACAATGCCTCAGGTGTGTCAGGAGGGTGGGGATTGGGTCAGGCCACAGCTGAGCCCCCCAGCACACCCCCTACTCCTGGAAGAGTGCGGCCTCCCCCAGTGTCCCCGCAGAACCCCTCTGGGAGGGCCTCCCCACCTGCATCATCCATTTGGGATGAGGTAGGGGCCTAGGGGATGGAGATCACCATGGTAACCAGTCAGAGATATAAGGAAGTACAAGGATCAACTGGATGCAGACCCAACCGCCTCCCTCACTCTATACAAGGATGCGATGGGGTCCCCCAACCCCAGCAGGGACACGGGGCACGCATGTGGTGAGGTGGGACGGGCCGTGCTCCTCACCTCCTCCGCCTCGTTCTCATCCGTCTCCTCACTGTTCTCCTGTTGGAGTTTTGCCCTCTTTTTGAAGGCTTCCTTCTCGGGGCTGCTCAGGGAGGACAGGGAGGCTGGATTAGGAAGGCCACCCCTGCCTTGAGCACACGGGCAGGGTGGCGGCAGCGGCAGGACACGAGGCGTCTCACCAGAGGGCGGGGAAAGCGCTGGCTCCTACTCTGCAGAGAACCCCGCTGCTCTTCCCTAGGGCCACCCAGAGCTGACCTTGGCTCAGCTCAGTCCTTCCTCTCCTTGGGGGAAAGCATATGGCGTGGGAGAACGTGGGGGAGGGAGGTTGCCCAAAAGGCTGAGCAAATCTGCGTCACGAATTCCCAAGCAATACTGAGGCAGCCCCTGGGGCTGGGGACGTGGAGGTTCCCTCCTCAACAGCTGGTGGGCAGCAGTCCTCCTGGGGGACGGGCAGGGTCTACTGGGGCGGTCTGAGGGCTCTCGTGGGCGGGGAGGACACTCCACTCACCTCTTCCTGCGCTGCCTGACCTCCTTCTTCTTTAGCCGCTCCAGGTCCTGCTTGGCCCTACGGATCACCTCCGAGGCATCCTCCATGGAGCTGGCCGGGCTGCCCCCGAAGGCCGGGGTGGCTGGAGAGGCACCAAGGGAGTAGGGGCTCCTAGCCGAGGCCCGTGAGAGGCTGCGGCGCAGGGACTCGTTCATGGCTTCACTCTCCAGGAGCTTCGTCCTGTGCGGGTAGAGCGAGTGGGCGGGGCAGAGTGAGCTGCCACCCACTTGGCATCACCTGGCCGAGGCCCCCATCCCGTGCACACATGGTGGGGTGGGGCTCACTCACTCACCGCAGCTCTTCGATCTCCCGGATGTAGTTCTGGATCAGCGCGCCAATGGCCTCATTGCCATCGCCTGGAATGGGAAAGCGGGAAGGAGGGTGCGATGAAGAAGATAAATAGGCCGGCGTGGTGGCTCAGGCCTATAATCCCAACACTTTGGGAGACCAAGGCGGGCGGATCACCTGAGGCCAGCCTGACCAACATGGAGAAACCCTGTCTCTACTAAAAATACAAAATTAGCCGAGCATGGTGGCACATGCTTCTAAGCCCAGCTATTCGGGACGCTGAGGCAGGAGAATCACTTGAACCCGGGAGGTGGACATTGCGGTGAGCCAAGATCACACCATTGCACTCCAGCCTGGGCAACAAGACCAAACTCCGTCTCAGAAAAAAAAAAAAAAAAAAAAAAAAATAAATAGCAGCGAGGGTCTTCACTGCTGATACTACTGCTCTTATATCTGTGCCTCGAACAGGGTAGCTCATATGGGCCTTTTCCAAAAAGAAATCTATAGAAAAAAAAACTTTGCACAGACGTATACAAGCACTGTTGGCCTAAATCCCCATCACTAGAAGGCTATTGTAATAAATTTATTCATCATTGCAACATATGGGACACCATGGCAGAAGATTAAGAGAAGCAGGTTTTTTAAAATTTTCATTTTTTGGTTAGAGCCAAGGTCTTGCTCTGTCGCCCAGGCTAGAGTCACAGCTGATTACAGCCTCAACCTCCTGGGCTCAGTCAATCCTTCCATCTCAGCCTCCCAAGTAACACGAACTACAGGCATGTGCCACCACATCTAGCTAATTTTTGTATTTTTTGTAGAGACTAGGTGTCCCTATGTTGCCGAGGCTGGTCTCAAACTTCTGGGCTCAAGAGATTTTCCTGCCTTGGCCTCCCAAAGTGCTGGGATTACAGGCATGAACCAGAAGTAGGTTTAATACGGAAAGATTCATAAAACATAATGCTAAATGAAAAAGGGAAGTCTTAGAGCAATATATATAATCTCATACATAGAAAAAGTAGTCTATATCATACACACATTTAAGAATGTATATGAATACACATTCATACTTGAAACAAATACTGAGAAAGGCGTGGGAAAATACACACCAAGCTGCTCATAGAGGTTCCTTCTGAGAAGTAGAGAGGGCTTGGGGTGGAGGGTTCAGGGAGAGGTGATTTTAATCTGTCGCTTCATATAGTGATGTATTGTTTGCACGTTGAACAAGAAGGATGTGTTCATGTATTACTTGTGCCATACAAAAATGTTTTAAAATCAAGTGAAAAAAATGCATAAATGAGTTGAACTGTGAATTGACTGGCTGGCTTAGTCTACCTGATACTCTGGGGTGGGTGTGGAGAGAGGGGTTCCTAGCCTGTTGGTGCTCTGACATGGCCTGGCACAGCCCAACTCACCAGCCTTGGCTAGCAGCAGGTTGGCCTCCTGGCTCATGAGCTGAGTGACACGGTTATTGATGGCGTCGATGGCCTCCTGCATGGCTTTCACCCGCAGCCGCAGGGCCGCATTCTCCTTCTGTAGCATGGCATTCTCCCGGAACAGGTCGCTATAGCCCTCAGCGCCATCCTCTCCTATCACTCGCTTGCCCTGGGAGCAGGGGCAAAGGGGAGCAGTCAGGCGGCACAGCTCACAGTCGGGGAAGGGGTTGATGGTGCTCCTCCCTCTGCCAGTGCCCTGGCCTTCCCCTGTATATGGCAGCATCACCAGTCTTCCCTGCCCCAGGTTTCCTAAAACACAGCTACTGGTCCCCAATGCGCAAAAACCTTACACAGTTCTCCTTGACAATAAAAAGTCCAAATTTTGTAACCAGCCACTCAAGGCCTCTCACAATCTTACTTGACCTAACTTTCCACAGCGTATTTTCATATCTCCATAAACTCTAGTCCAAGGCTCAAAATCCTCTCTGCCAGGCAGTTGGCATAAATTAGTCAGGCTGGTTGTAAGACAATAGGGAGTGGTAGAGACTGGAGCTAAGAGAGTCCCAGACTTAGTATAAAAGGGGCAGTGTCTATGCCTCTCCAGTCAACTCAGTACCATAAGTTGTTAGATCTTTAAAATTTTTAGCAAAACTGAAACTTCCTTTCAGAAAGGTTGACAACTAAGCTGTATTCTTTTAAAACAAGTGCAAGCCAAACCAAAACTCATCTATGTGCCAGATTCAGGCCATGGGCTACCAATTGGTGACTTCTGTCTTAGTCACATAGAATTAGACGTTTCCCCCAAAAGACCCATTTTTTTCCCACTCTGTTCCTTTGTGCATGGCTTGTTCTTTACTTAGAATGGCTGCCCCATCTCATTTTGCTGTTACCTCATTCATTCTTCAAAATCCATATAAAAGACCCCTTTTTCCATGGGTCCTCTCTGACCATCCAAGCAAGTAAGGCCAACTCTCTCCTCTGCCTCTCTGCAGCACACTGGATACTCCTGTGGGCCCCTCTATCAATGATTCTGTGCCAGTCTAGCAGTCTTATCTGTTCCAACACAACACATTCAGCAGGCATGAAAACACCCTGGATAGTGTCTGCCCTGTGCATAAGATCTATGCAACAAAAGCTGGGGAGCCCTTTCTTCTTGGACTTAGTATTCTAAAATCTTGAGGGCTCAGACTGTGCTTGATTCACCTGGGTGAGTCCCTAAATAGTGAGCATCAGGCCTGGCACACAACTGATGCTCAATAGTCATGTCCAAAGTGGATGGTGAGTGATAGGGAGGTGGGAGAGATGCTGAGGAAGTTAGGATGAGGCTGCAGGGCAGAGGGTGCGTATGGAGCACCAGCTCCAAGCAGGGGTGCTGGGCAATGCCCAGAAGCATGCTCACCGCCTTATACTCCATCAGCTCCATCTGCAGCCGAGCAATCTCAGCCCGCAGTGCGCTGATTTGCTGGCTGGTCTTGTCCTGGTTCACTACCACCTTGTTCTTGATGTTGCGGGCTCGATTGGCATATTTGAGTGTGTTGAGGGTCTCCATGAAGTCTCGGTCTGAGGGGCTCACACAGGCAATCATGATGGTCTGGCTGAGGGTGCAGAAAGGCTGGTGTGAGGATGAGGGACACGGCCAGCCCCCAGAAGCACTGCCTCAGGGCAGAGGTCCTGTTCCCATCCCTTTCCCCCACTACCTTAATGCCCAAAGCATGTGGGCATTCAGGACAGAACCTGGGATGTGGGGATCTGGACCACCTGGCCAGGAGTTTTCACTGCAGCAGCAGATAACCATAGTAAAGGCGGCTACCAAGGCTGGGGAGGTGGTGATGCATAATTGCCAGAGTCCTTTGCTTGGTGATGAGGATGAGTCACAGCCCTGAATTTTCTAGCATTTCCCATCTATCATCTTGCCTGGGTCATATGACTTCCCCAAGAATGTCTCTCCCTGTTTCACTGATAAGGAAACTGAGTCTGACCATAGCTGCCTAAAGGTCATAAAGCACCTCAAGGTTCCTACCTCCTAAACCTGCAGCCGAGGATGGGAAGGCCTTCTCCTCCTGGGGCAGGCTTGCGCCATACCCACGTGGCACTATTTTCCAGGAACCTCCCTGCCTCCCCTGTCCCTTCCCTGGGTGTTGGTCACCAGATACCTGTTGCCCCCCAGCGAATCCTGCAGGAGCCGAGTGAGCTTGGAGTCCCTGTAGGGGACGTGCACCACCTTCTTGCTCTGGTCCCCTAAGGCGCTGATCACATTGCCCAAGGCCAGCTGTGGGAGACAGACCCTGGCACTCAAGAGTCACTCAGGGAGAGAAGGGTAGGGAGGGACAAGAAAATCCCCAAACCATCTGTACCTGCCTCTCTGGCCCCAGCAGCCCTTTTGCTCCCTGGGTGGGTTTATAGGCAGATGGATAAACTGGTGAAAGGGGGAAGTTGGGGGCAGGGCTGAGGCCTGAGAGTGAAGGGCTAACTGGCAAGATGTCCAAGGAGGACTCAGCAGGCGTGGGACTGCAGGGCCTTGGAGGGGTCTGAGACTGAGCTGTGCGGGCGCTGGGGCTGATGACCCGCCATGTGCCTACCAGGCCACAATTGATGGAGATGCCCTCCTTGGCCCGCTCGCCAGTAGCCCCTGTCCGCTTCAGCCGCTCTGAGCCGGCCAGGTCCACAAAGTGAAACTTAGCGGTAAGTGTCTCATACTCATTCGAGGGAGGTGTACCATCAGGAAGCCCAGTCACCGCCTCATTCACCTGCAACAGAAGTCAGCTCTGACTCACCCAGCCCTCGCCTACCTCGCTGGCTCCCCTGCTCACAGTACTGCTATCCAGGAGAGGCAGGGCGGATGGCCAAGTACCTTGCCCTTCGCACATGCAGAGCATCTGACAACGTGTAGAGTACTTGCTCAAGCCTGATTTCCATTTAATCCTCACAACACCATGATTGAGAGATCATTAACCAATTTTACAAATCGGGCAACTGAGGCTCAAGAAAAATATAAAAATCAACAAGTGGCAGAGGCCAGCCTCAATCTGGTTTGCTGTCTCTGAATCTGTGGCTCCTCATCTTGCCCTTCCTGGGATACCCCTGTAGCAAGCTGGTTCCTGGGCCCCCTGCAGGCTCCTCACCAGGTCGGGCTGGGTGCACATGCGCATCTGGCACAGGTGGATGGTAAAGATGGCATGGGAGCGTGAGCTCTGCACGTTCATCTGGGTGCTGGCTGTGGTGCGGGACAGGGCCCCCTGCTTCAGGCACTGGATCAGCTGGAAACAGAAGCAGAAGTGAGGGCTCGGGATTACCGTGGTGCCAGCCCCTGCCCTTTCAGGATGCCCTGGGCCTGCTCCAGACCTCCAGCAGATGCTCACCTCCTCCTGGGAGTGGATGAGGCGAGAAGTGACGCCGGTGGTATAGATGCCACCGTTCGCATCCTCATGGATCTTGATGTTGGACCTGCGGTGGCGGGCGTCAGGGTCACGGGTGCTGTCAAACAGGTCAAGGATCTCCTCATTGTAGAGCTGTGCAGTAAGGAAACAGCGGAATTCATAGGGCATGCAGTGGGGCCCTAGGTGGCTGCCACATGCCTATAAACCATCTCTGTTTCACAGATGTGGAAACTGAGGCTGTGGGTCCCCTCTGGGTTCTGAATCCCATGGCCTTTCTGCAGGACAGGGGCAGGAGGCAGCTGGGCCCTGGGCAGAACTAGCTGGAGGCTGCACACTGTTCCTCATCCTCAAGGAACCAGCAGCCAGCAGCTCGGTCACAGCAGGGGCTAAGGACCAAAAGAGGACAAAGGCACACGGGTCCAAGATGTAGGAGATGAGAAAGATGTGGCCACAATTTGAGCAGATCCTGTTGTATTCCTGGTCTGCGAAAGAGTAGATGGGGATATGATTCCAGATGAGGGAGGGCAGAGACAGAGCTCAGTGGAGACCAGGGGAGCCATGCCCTGGCCCTGACTGTCTCTGATGTGACGACAAGCTCTCAAAGGGGAGGAACACACCTGTGTGCCTTGCCCTATGCTTGCCAGCAGGTGGGCATGGAGAGCACGCCACTGTGGCCCAGTGTCCTGGAGAGGGCCTGGTGAGACCATCATGGGGAGGGGGACTGGCCAGGAGCAGTCACCCCATTTCAGGTGGTCTCAGCCAAGGAGATTCCTGTGTTTGGAACTGCTGGCAGGGAAAGTGTCACCTGCTGAAGATCTGGGATGTTCAGCAGGCAGGGAGCTAGGGCTGGGGAGTGGAACAAGGGGTGGGGGCAGCTAGGGCAGCAGCCAAGAAAATGCTGTGGGACTAAGGGGGAGACTGCAGCCCTCTGACATCCGGGGCTCTGACAGCCCTAAAGGGACAAAAATACCCCACATGAATGGGGAAGAGGAGATAGAAAGGATGGTGCAGATGGGGGCCTACGTCTGTCTGTCTGTGTTGGGGTAGACACACTGTATCATTTGACATCTTGTGGTTCACTCCATGGAACTGATTTTCTAGGAACCTGCTCTTCCGGGCTTCTCCATGGCAACAGGACAGGGAAGGGATGAAAACAAAGAGATGTGAGAGAGAAGCTTATTGAGATACACAAGCAGCAAGACACAGACATGGACATGAACACAGACACACATACACAGACACCCACACACAGACACAGAGACACAGAGACACACACACACACACAGACACAGAGACACAGAGACACACACACACACACACAGAGACACACACAGACACCCACACACAGACACAGAGACACACACACAGACATACACACAGACACAGATAGACACAAGAGAGACACACAGACACACACACACATAGACACCCACACAGACACACACACAGACACAGAGACACACACACACATAGACACAGAGACACAGACACAGAGACACACACACAGACACAGAGACACACACACAGACACACACAGACAGAAACAGATACACACACACACAGACACATACACAGACAGACACACACACGGACACCCACACACAGACACAGAGACACAGACACAGAGACACACAGACACACACAGGCAGAGACACAAATGCAAAGACACCCACACACAGACACACAGACACATACACACACACAGACACACACACACAGACACAGACACACACACCCACACACAGAGACACACACAGAGAACCACACATAGACACACACACAGACACACAGACACACACACACAGACACAGACACACAAGACACAGAGACACACACATAGAGACAGATGTCACACACACACAGATATGAACACACAGTCACACACACATAGGCAGTCCATTTATCAGAAGCAAAAGTCCAGAGTGGCAAAGAAAACCTCCGAATTCTAAAATGCAGGATACCCTAGAGGACAAGCCACCACCTGTGTGCCCAGGAGGGAGTAGCTGTGTTGTGGGAGGCAGGGGCTGGCGCTGGGGAAGGCCTAGAGAGGGCCAAGGCCACATGCGTCCCTCAGAAGGCAACCTGGACAATCAGAGCAGCAGGGTTTATGGGATAAGCGCCCTTACTGAGCAGGGGCTCAGCACAGGCCCAGTGGGCAAGAGCACAGAGACCCCCTGCTCCCCACGAAAAACCCCTCCCTGGCTGCCACAGTCTGAGCCTGACATTCTCCCGGACAGGAAAGGCCAGGTGCACAGAAAGACCTTTCCTGGAGGACCCTTCTGCCCTGGGGTAAGAGAAAACTCAGGGGGCCAGGGAACATCTGAGCCACAAAGGGGCAGGACAGGCTGCCCTGAGGCAGAGGGGGAACCCAGAGAAGGCCAGAAGGAAGCGAGAGAGCCAGGGTTCTCACAAAACCCTAAGGAAACCGGTATCACCCCATTTTGCAGATGAGGCTCAGTGTGGTAAATGACTAGCCCAAGGTCACAAGGCTAATTAGCGTCAGAGCTAGAACCTGTCAGGGTGTGAAGGGATCATACAGGTCATCGACTCAAGCTCCATCTGGTGCAGGAACCCGTTTTGAGTGTCCCACCAAGTAGTCCTCCAGCCCATGCTTGGATTCTTTCAGTAGCAGGAATTTATCACCTGGAGATGCCCCCATGGTTCCCTGGGCTCATTCCACTGCACTGGAGGAAGGCCCGGCTTCCATGGTCCTGTTGTCCACCAAGCCTCCCACCTGCCCGCCCTATGGGGCCACAGTACCTCCAGAAACTGGGCGCTGACTTTGAACTCAGGTCCAGCCATGCCCTGCTCCTGTGCCCGACGCTTGCGCTCGGCAATGCCCCCAAAGAGGTGTGCGATGGCCCTCGGGATGATGCCCTGCTCCTCCTCCGACGTTGCCATGTCAAAGCCAGTGCCCATGGTGTACGTCTTCCCGGCCCCTGTCTGCATTGGCAAAGATAGGAGGGTGTAACCCCGCACCCTTTGGGGACAACAGCAAGCCCTGTACCTGGGCCAAATCCCCTTAGCTCATCTACCTCTCAGCCTGGTTCCCCTGCTGCTTTCTTGGTCCTGAAGCCACATTCTGGGGAAATCACTGACTGACAGCCCTCCCTCTGCTAACCAGCAGTGCAGTGGCCTCCTTAGACAATAGACAAAACCCTGAGGCTGTGTCTCAGCTGCTCTGAAGGTGGAGCTTTCTCTCCATTGGATGCAGGGAGACCGAGGCTGAAGCGGCCATAGGTGGGCGTGAAGATGGCTTACCTGCCCATAGGCCAGCACCGTGGCATTATAGCCCTCGAAGCAGCCCTCGATGAGCTTGCTCACACAGGTGGAATAGATCTGTTCTTGCCAGGTGTCCAGGTCGAAGACAAAGTCATAGGTGAAGGCCTTGTCCTTCCCCAGCAGGACCTGGGGCTCTCCCGGGGTAACAGAGGTACAGATGTGACAGCCTTCAATCTTCTCCTTTGACAGCTGGGGCCGGATCCTGCCCAGGATGGAGAGAGCCCTGGGTCAGGCCCAGCCGGAAGGGGGCTGCCACAGGCCCCTCCCTCACACTGCCTGCCAAACTGCCACTTCCCCTATGAGCCAGAGGAAAAGGAAGGAAGCTTAGGTGCCCCCAGAGGAAATGGGCAACTTTTGTAATACGATAGTAATAACAATATCAACATCATCAAAACAGCAGTTGTTAACATTTATTGAGCATTCAGTATATATCAGATCTGTGTTCAAAGTACTTTCCATAAATTAATTCATGCACTCTTCACTATAAACTTGTGAGGTACCTATTATTTGCCTAATTTTACAGATGAGAAACCTGAAGCTGAGAGAGTTTAAATGACCCTGCCCAAGGGTGTATAACGGAAAGTGATGGCGCCACGTCCAGGTCTGTGTGACATAAAAGCACATACTCCTGATTGGACCGGAAGCCCTAGAAATTAGCATCTCGTCAGGGGAGAGAAGGCGGCTTGTCCACTGCTGGGGAGGCAAAGCACAGGGCCAGGATGGGGAAGAGAAGGAACTGGATGCTCCCACAGCTCTGGGCCACATTCCCAGAGCCAGGACTAAGTTCTAGAGGAGGCCAGAGCCTCTGCCAATGCCTATCGGGGCTGCAAGCAGGAGGCCAGGAGCTCCTCTCCCTGACGCCAGACCAGGAGCACCCTTCCCAGATGCCAGAGCCTGGTAGACATTCTCAGGCCTGAGCTCTGCTTCCTTTCCAGGAGTGGAGGGGCCAGACCTGCAGAGCTGGGGCTGACCAGGTCAAGTCCCAGATTCCCTTGTCAAGGGCAGGGACCTCTAGAAAGGACACCAGGCTAGCCTGGGGTGCGCTCCCAACCCAGATTCTGGCAGGCTTCCCTGTAAAGAGGAAGAAAAGTGGCATCAGGACTGAGTGAAGAGGCAGCCATTGACACAACTGTCTCCATCCAGCCACCCCTTCCTCTCTCTCCCAAGCAGCCATCACCACGACAAGGTTCCCATGGCAACCAAGCAGGAGTCAGCAAGCATGCGTGCACAGGGATTGGCAGAAAGCACCACCCCCACCCCAACTCCCTAAAGTAAAAGGGGCTGGGGGTTAGGCTCTCATGCCCATGGGCTCACACAAGCCAGTCCATCAGCAGGCACTCACAATGAGCTACTTGTCAGGCCTCCTCTCCCTAAGCCAACACTCACCGAGAGAAGAAACAATGCCAGGGGCCAAGCCAGCACCCATCCTGGGCCCAGAGGCGCCTAGCCACAGAGTCTAGGGCCTCCAAGTCGCCATCCTGTCTGTCCCCAGCTGCTCCAGCCCCCAAGGCCCACTCAGAGCCGTAGGCTGGGGAAAGTGCTCACCTGAGCCTGTTGCCTGCACTTCCACAGCAAGGGAGTTAAAGGGGACTGGGGAGGTGGGGAAAGCCCAGCAGGGAGGCACTGGGGTAAGCAACACCAGGCCCAGTTCCTACCCACAGATGGGAGTCTGGGCCTTCTCCAGAAGTGTTTCCAAGGTGTGAACAGGTCCTCATAGGTCAGTGGCTCTCCTCTAAAAGGGACGGAAGCCCAAAGGAGGTCACCACATTTATCTAGCTGTCTCACCCAAATTGGAATGGGAGCCCAGCTTCTTTGTCTCCCAACTGAATTGGCTTTTCTGCCTGGGAAGAGAATGGCTGATTCTTGCTCAACCGTCTGGACCTCCAGACCAGAAACTCCAGTCTCCAGTAAGAGCTCAGGGTCAGCAAGGCTCCCACCTCTACTTCTACCTCTACCGCTAATGATGGCAGCGGACATACACTGAGCACTCACTCTATGCCAGGCAGCATCTAAACACTGCCATGATTAACTCTTGGTCCTCACAACACTGGGAAGTGAGGATTATGACCCTCATGTATGGATGAGGAAGCTGAGATGGCACACAGCCAGAGTCACAGGTCACAGACAGTCAGGAGCAGATCAAGGGCTTGAACCTATGCAGTCTGCATGCACTGCCCTTTCAATGGTCTTATGCTACACTGTCTCTAAGGACCAGGGTTCAGAGTGCCGGGGGAAAGAACATCTCCTATGTGCAGGGAGAGAGAGCGGGAGCAACCTTAGAAGGAGGAGCATGGCATTGTACACAGGTACTAAACAGGAATCTAGCTCTCAGACCTGGCTCTGCCCCTGGGCTTGTGGGGCCCAAGATGAAGCACTTCCTCTCAGGGCATCCAGGTATTCCTAGGTAAACCAAGGGCCTGGCCTGGGCAGCCTCTGAGGACCCTCCAGCTTTGCTGGCTAGCACCAGCTCCTGAAGACAGCTTCCCTACCACGTGGCTGCCTGAAGTGGGATTTCTGGATTCAGTTCAAATACCATTTAATTACTGTAGGCAGATGGCAATGCTGGCGATTGGAGAAAATCGAATCATCATCCCCGGAGACAGTGGAGCAGGGGAGGGGGAGCAACAGCCCTGCTTGTCAGAGCCCTTCAATGAGAGGGGCAGCTTCTGCTTCAGCAATCAGCCCCCTGACCCCCTGGGGAGGCTGCCTGCCAGGATCAAGAGAGTGGGCAGAACAGTCTGGCGGGGAGGATATAGAGGAGGAGACTCAGGGTTTTAGGGTCCAGGAGTTGTGGGGTCAGTTGGGCATTCACCCTGGGACCCTTTTTTGACCCAACACATCCTGAGGTGAGGGTCTTTGTAGTCAGAGACATCCACCCAATGCTGGTCAACTCTTAGCACCAGACTACTTTGTCAGGGTGCAGGTGAGCATGCCTGAGCAGTGTCACCCAGAGAAACTGATACTGGCTGGGAGACAGGGGGCATGGACCCTGGTTGAGTCACCAATTCCCAAAGCAACTTACCTGGAAGAGGGAGAAAGTGTTGGACTGACTGAATAAATGGAAATGGAAGCAAAGGAAAGCTAAGATATCAGGGATGCTCTCCATGTGCTAGCACTGGGTCAGGCACCTCCACAGGTTACCTCGTTTAAGTGATGCTATGACCTGAGGATTTAAATCCCCATTCTCCAGCAAGGAAGGCTGAGATTTGAAGTGGTTAAGCCACACACACAGTAAATACAGCGAAGTTGGGCATCAACTCCTGATGTGGCTGACTGAATGCCCTTCCACTCCTCAAGCTGCTTTCTGTCAGAAAACTCTATGTATGTATGTATGTATGGTTTTGAGACAGGGTCTCACTTTGTTGCTCCAGGGTGGAATCCAGTGGCGCAATCACGGTTCACTGCAGCCTCAGCCTCCTGGGCTCAGGTGATCCTCCCACCTTAGCCTCCCAAGTAGCTGGGACTACAGGCATGTACCACCAGGCCCATCTAATTTTTGTATTTTTTATAGAGATGTTTTGCCATGGTGCCCAGGTCTGTCTCGAACTCCTGAGCTCAAGCGATTCTCCCACCTCGGCCTCCCAAAGTGGGATTATAGGCGTGTGCTACCATGCCCAGCTGAAAACTCTTAATCCTAAAATCGCTAAATAAACTTCATCCCACACCACCTCCATCAGAGCCAGGGGGGCTCTCTAGAAGGAGTCCCACATGTCTGCTCACATATGTGCAGGGCTGGGCATCAGGCTTGCCTTGCCTTTGAGTGCTCACAGTTTGGCGGTGGCAGACACTGTCTCAGTCATCCTGGGTTCACTCTTCACCACACCCTGCCTGGTGGCAAATTCAAACTGATGCCCCACAAATAGGAGACAAGAGGGCTGGGAAACAAGAGACCAGGGTCCTTGCCAAGCCTCTACCCTGACTCTCTTGTGGTTTATGAGCCACTGCTTCCTTCTAGGTTATCTAGAAGGTCTGTTCCCACTTTCAACTTTCTAAGAACTCCACTGCCCATCCCTCCAGCAGCCTCTTCTCCCGGCCCCACCCTTGGTGAGGTCACTTCTGTGGGGTGCCCTCAAAGTGACAGTGGCCCACTTGGCCCCAGATAAGCAGAAGGAAGAAGCAGTGTGGCAAGGATGGGTACCACCTAACAGTCCTTTTCCTCCCTGGGGACATGGGAGGGGGGTCAAGGTTCTCTAAGGTCTTCCTTTTTAAAACGTTTTTGCAGAGACAGGGTCTCACTATGTTGCCCTGGCTTGTCTCAAACTCCTGTGCTTAAGTGATCCTCCTGCCTTGGCCTCACAAAGTGCTGGGATTACAGGCATGAGCCACTGCATGTGGCCTTTAGGGTCTTCCAACTAAAATACAGGCCCTAGAGGCTGTGGACCAGAGCCAGAACTAGGGTGAGGCATTCACCCTCAGTACGAAATTTAAGGAGGCAAGGAAAAACCTCAGTAATCAAGATAAATTACAACTTAGTGCAGTATTTTAAAAATCAAATTAGCAAATTGTGGCCCACAGGCCAGCTGCCTGTTTCTGTCAGTAAAGGTTTGCTGCCCAAACATCTAGTGTCATTTCTGTCCAGGGTACCTGGAGGGCATCTCACCCCAGGCCCCACCCCTCCAATCTTCCTTCCATCCCTTCTCAAGGTTCTGCCAGGAGGGAGGGCCGGCTGGACAGCTCCACTCGGAAAGGCCCCCGGAATCTCCCAGAACAGAGCCGGGCCTATTTGCCACTTGGCAATCCAGAGGCTGAGCGGCGGGTAGAGCGGGCGCCAGAGCGAGGAGAAAGGGCCCGAAGCTTTTCAGAGGCAGGATCTGGCACAGGCAGCGAAGTTGCCGAGCTTCCTCTGTTCACAATTGAACAGGAGCGGGTGTGATGTGGGAAGCCGTCCCCCACCCCGGGAGAAACGCGCACGCGGAGGCCAGGGACTTGCGGGCGGCTGGAGAGTCCCCTCCTCCCAGGCTGACCCCCACCCCCTGCCCCTGACCCGCTGGGTGCCTGCAGTGGAAGCGGGACAAAGGCTGCGAGCCCGGAGCGCAGAGCTTCAGGAAGAGCTGAGCTCAGCGGATCCTCGGCTCTTAGAGGAGCCAGGAGGACGGGGCGGAAGGGGAGGACAGGGGAGACAGGGAGGAGGCAGCTCAGGGGTATGCTGAGAGACTGCCAAGGAGAGAAAACTGCAAAGGGTACCGACTGGGCACGTCCGGGCACGTGCCAGGAGCCCCGCAAGTATCCCGCGGCTTAGGAGGGGGAGGATGGCGCTAGCTGGGCCTCATCCCCAACCTCCTCCTTAATGACATCACACAAAGCCCACCAATCAGCCCTCCCAGGAGCTCTACCCAGTGACCTTGGGCTCCTAGGGGTTGGCTCAGTTTCTTAGGTGAAGTCAGTCCCACCCAATCAGCTGGCTAGGGTGCCTCCCTTGGCTCCTAACTAAGCTACCCCCAAATCTTTACACCGAGGTCCCCATTGGTGCAGTCCCAGGCTCTTTCCACTTGAAGGGTCTGTCTTCTCACTGATGAGAGGTCACAGGCTATGGTATTAAAACAGCTAACCAGAATCCAAGAATTTCTTACAACTATGGTGCATGATCTGTGATTCCTGATGTCTTTTCCTTGCTAGTAATGGTAACACCATCACACTTGGCTTACTAAACTTCCTCAATTAGTTACCACCAACACATTTATAGAGCCAAGACTGCCTCTCACAGACACTATCTAAGGTGCTTTGCACATGTTAGGTCATTACATTATATCATTTAGTTCTAAGGTGGGTATTTTTGCCCTTAATTTACAAATGAGGGCTCAGAGAAACTGATAACTCGGCTCAAGGTCACATAGCTAATATGTAAAAAGGTTTTCATCTTTATTAGCCATCAGCCCTGAAGATTCGATCCAGGGGAAATCTGGGGAGAACTGGCATGCTCGCAGCTGCCCACTTGTGTGTAATTTGCACTTCAGGGACTTTTAGGCTGGCAGACACCCTCTTCCCTACCTCAAAGGCTTTGAGAAGAACCAGAGAGCTGGACTAGAATCACCTTTTCAGATGGCCAAAATGTTAGTCCCTTCAGAAAAAGCCCCAGGGGGCTAAAAGCATATCTGCTCTTTTCTCCTAGAAGACCCCTGATGCCTTTCTGGAATCTTGAAAAGGAGCTCCTAGAAGCTGGTAAGACAGCCCAGGGAGGGACTGCAAAGTCAGCAAGCCTAAGGGGAAAAGCAATGTTTGCCCTGATTCCATGACCTCTGCTTGTGCCCAGCCTCCAACTGGCATGCCTGGCTCCAGCCTGGGCAGCGGGGCAGAGCAGAGCCAGGCCTCTGCATCCTCTGTGGCGGAGGTGTGAGTGTATGGAGGCGACACAGAGAGAAGCCTGGTGATGGCTAGTCTGCCTGGCACACAGGGGTCACTTAGCTATGCGGTGACTTACCAGGCACCAGCTCTTCCTCGTCAGTGACAGGGAAAGATCAAAAGGGAACTCAGCAGTAGCAGGAGGGATTTAGATAAGCTAGCAAAGAGAACTTCCTCCTTGCAAAGATGATTAAGACTGGGAGAGGAGAGGCTGGAGGGGTCTGTGGAGTCTTCTTCCTCAGAAATCATTCGTCACTGATATCCCTCTTGCCTTGTTCTATGTGTTCTTCACCACCTAGGTCTTTTCTGATGAGGACACACACTACCTAATACTTTTTGAGAGCCTATGTGCCAAGCTCCTTTATGTACATGAACACATGTAATGTGTTAAGACAACCCTGTGAAGCTGGGGATATGTGCCCCATGTTACTAAGGCTCAGCAGGTGAAATTTAGCAAGCTCAAAGTCACACAATTTGTAATGGTGGAGACGAAATTCAAACCAAACCTGCCGGTGCCCAATCCTGAAGCATTCACCAAGCAGCCCTGCACCAGGGCAGGAAAGAGGTTGGCTTGGAGAAAAACGATCCCTTCAGAGAATCTCCCGGACTGATCCTACCGACAGCTGCCAGCAGTACCACAGGCTGTCTGCTGGGAAAGCGTTTTCCCTGTTTCATGTTAAGAAAGCTGAAGCCTGGAGCAGGGAGAAGTACGGAGTCAGGAACCCAGGAGGCTGCCTCCCTGTCAGAGGAAGGCGGTTTTCCTCTGTGGCAGAAAGAGGACGTCTATACCCCCACTTTAATGAGCCTCCTCTCCTCCTCCCCATGGCAGCCTGCCAGTTCTGGGGAAGGCGGCTGAAAGCAAAATCCCTGCTCTCAGGGGAGTCTGGCTCCCAGACACCCCGGGGGCTTTTAGCTGACTTAGCCCAGACAAAGCATCTTCCCATAGAGGCCAGTCTTCTATAAAACAGGGTGGCAAGATCCAATTTGGGGTGCTTGCCCTTTTAGCTGCAGGGGTAAGGTGTGGGGAGAGCCCAGCACTATTGGGGGCAGTGCCATCAGAGCTCTGCGACAGCCAGAGGGTCTTGTTGCCCCCCCCTTTGTCCCTCTCCTGGCCTCTCAGACCCTTCCCCAGGTCAGCCCTCCTGAGACTGCCCTCAGGACTCTGAACCCTCAAACAAGAAGGCTTTGTATTATGGGGCCAAAGGGCATGGGTTTAGGAGGCCTTGGTCGGCATGGTGAAAGCAGTCTGTCAACCCTCTCTGCCTGATTTCTGCCCCCAATCACATTCCTGTCCTGGATGTGATACTCCAGGAAAACCTTGGGGTGTCAGCTTGGGATACTTGGGGTTCAGGACTCTGACCCTACCCCCTCCTCTTGAGTGTCCTTGACCTTACTCTTTCAGTTCTTCCTAGGGTCTTGGCCACTGGCTTCTGAGTAATGCCGAGGGTCAGGCAGGCTAACAGGGGAGGAGGTGCCTGCCATGAGGCACCTTGAGAGTCCTGTTGTCTGTGGCCCTCCAGGGCATCAGGATCTCAGCCATGCGGAGGAATCAGGCCAGCAAGGAGACTGGGGTGAAATATCAGAAGCCAGGGAGCAGGGATACGCAGAAGGGGCTGAGAGAAGGGGCCAGACCCTGTCCTGAGTTGGATATATCCCCAGCCTGCCATTGGCCGCACAAGCCTGGCTGTGAGCAGGAGCCAGGAACTTCCTGGGCCAGGGTCAGACTCCTCCATCTCTGGGGCCTGGGAAGAGGGTGAGCCCAGCCCAGGGAAGTACTGCTCAGCTGTGCTACAGCGCCACTCTCCCCGTCCCACCCCCATCTCGGGGCATCTGGCAGGGGTTTCCCATGACCTCCCCAGAGACAGGAGATGCTGCAGAGTCAGGCTTCACCCAGAGGCCAGAGCTGTGACGGCATCGGCATCTGCATCTGGTGGGGGACGGCCAGTGGGGACTGGGCCCTGGGGATGCTTTCCTGCTGAGGAATGCAGAGCAACAGGAGGCTGGCTGTGGAGGGCAGCGAGCCTCTCCTCACCACACTGGCCCTGGCCCCCTGCCCACACTGTATGCAGGATAGCTCTCCTGGGTGCACCTTAAGTCAGTCTTAGGTGGGACCAGACCAGCCTTCATAAAGGACAGGGGGCTTCACCTCAGGAAGGCAGAGGGATAGACACTCGGGCATTTGGGGATGGGATGGCAGCATGATCGCCTTTCCATACCCCAGAGCAGCTGGAGGTGAGAGAAAGTCCTTCAGAAACAGAGCACTGCAGCCAACACTGCTGCCGCCTGCCCTGGAGCTTCACATAGGGATCAAGGGGTGGATCTCTGTGGCCAAGGAAGAGCCATTCCAATCCGGCTTCCCTCATGGCAGGGAAGCAACCTCTAACCCCCACCTAGCCCAGGGCCCTCTCAGTGCCCCTCCGGCTGTTCTAAGAGGGAGGGGCACAGAAGGCATTGCTTTCCTCCTCAATGTTCTCAATACTTTCTAGAGGGTAAAATGAAAGGCTAGGAGACCCAGCACACATTGGGTTCTGCCCTTTGGTGTGTGTGAGGTGGGGGGCCAGCAAAAGACTTGGCTGTCCCCAGAATATCCTTCTTGAGAGAGTGCCAAGGTGGCATTCAGGCAGGAAGACACATGCCAGGGATGGCTGCAGCGATCTAAGAAAGGGAGAGTGTGGTGGGAGAAGCTCCCCAAACACAAACGATGACAGCACGGATTTAGGAGCTAGGACCATGGTGGTGCCAGGCAGTCCCATGCTGCTAAGCAATCCCTTACCGGAGAATCTGGACAGCCTCGGCCCTGCCACACATCTGCACAGCACCATGTGCCTTCCCATTTTCACTTTCCCACATTCATGTTTACGGCCACTGTGTGTAGTAAAGCATTTGAAGAAACTGAGGCATAGAGACTTCAAGAACACAGCTAATTACCACCTCAATTAGGAGGCAGCTTAGAGTTGCATGAAGAGCATGTGTTCACAACCGAGAATACCCTGGGTTTAAATCCAGCCTCCTCCATGTACCACCTGTGTTTGCGCATCTATATGATGGGAATAACATCAGTCACCTGGCCAGTTGAATAGGATGCTGCAGGCACTGTAAGTGTTCAATACATTATAGTGCTTAGCTACCTCCTGGTTCATACTCCTCTCCATCACACCATGCATTCTGCTCTAAATTAATATATTAATCAAAGGATTGGGGGTGAATTCAATTTACTAAATAGTTCACTAAAGCTTAAACTACAGAGACATCTCTTAGGTACACTTACATTAGGGCCTATTTTATTTTATTTTATTTTATCTTTGAGACAGAATCTTACTTAGTCACCCAGGCTGGAGTGCAGTGGCGCAATCTTGGCTCACTGCAACCTCCGCCTCCCAGGTTCAAGTGATTCTCCTGTCTCAGCCTCCTGAGTAGCTGGGACTACAGGCGCACGCCACTATGCCCGTCTAATTTTTGTATTTTTAGCAGAGACGGGGTTTCCCCATATTGGTCAGACTGGTCTTGAACTCCTGACCTTGTGATCCACCTGCCTCGGCATCCTAAAGTGCTGGAATTACAGTTATGAGCCACTGTGCCTGGCCTAGGGCCTATTTTTTAAAAAATATTTTATTTATATTCAATTCCTCAGGAATCTACTCTGCGTTTTATTCCCTCCAAAGATTTTAGTCTGTCTTTCTCCAAGCCACTGCTCTTCACAAATGAACAAACCAGAACACAGTGGCTGTTCCCATTTTCCAGTGGGTAAAACTGAGGCCCACAAAGACAAACAGGGAAGGCGCCCATGACGCAGCCAGTAGATGAACTGCATCAGCTCCTGCCCTGCCCTTTGCCCCCAGGGTTGCAAAAATCAGCATGCCAGGCACATATCACCTCTGGCACCTCCCTGGCCCCGGCCTGGGCCCCGCCCCACCTCCACTTGGAGGTTTTCAAAAGCTGAGATCCAATCAGGCAGTCAGGCTGGGTGGTGGAGGGGGAGGTTTCCGGGGCCTGTGGTTACTACACTCCACTTCCTTATGATGACATAAACCCTATTTCTGCAGCAGGAGGCCAGCACCAAGATTCTCAGGTCTCCACACAGCCCACATGAGGCCCCGTATGGGCCCCAGTTTCCGAGAGCTGTAAACTGGACACAGGTGGCATTGATTGGCACTGACTGGCTTTGGGACTCGGAAGGCACTCCAAGTGCCCATTCCCCTACAGTTTCTTCTGTCTTCTTTAGTCTTTCTCTCCCAAGTCACCACTGCTCTTGGTTCAAAATTCAGACAGTCATTGACCAAGATTTCAGAGTAACCTAGAACTAGGGAAATAACTGCAGCTAGAGAACCCAAATGGGAGAGGGCAGGGGTACAATCTAACATTGTCCCTTGGGTCCCTTGGACCCCCCTTAAACCCCTCCCTATCCCCTACTCAATCCTGTAGTCTCAACAGATGGATACTGGGCTGGCCAAGCACTGCCAAGCAGACTAAAGGAAGGAAGCTTAGGGAAGCCAGGCAGAGATAAGAGGGGAGGGGGCTAGGCAACACCGAGGTCTCCCCTCACGGTGGGGGCTCAGAGCTGGGGACTTGAAAGGGTCTTAAACAAACTTCCATGTGACTTGGCTTCCTTCCCCAATTTTAATTTTGCCAACTTGCATTTCTTAACAGCTACCCCTTTCTCCCCACATTTGTCAGGCCTGTATCTCTGCAGCCTGGGGCAGGTCACAGCTCCACCCCACCTCTCTCTAGCCTTGCTACACACCTCCTCCCCCAGGTAACGGCCAGTTCTAGTCCAGCCCAGGAAGCTGAGAATCTTTACAGTACAAGGGGATTAATGGATAAAGGGATCACAGGGCAGGCTGGAGAGGCTGGCCTGGGAATCCCTTGGTGCAAAGCCGACTAGCCTGGGTTCAGGGACAGATGGGCCAGATTCCATCTAGCTGGGGAGGCCACAAGGTAGGGCTTTTGGGGTCTGCTCACCCCTGGACCTTCTTCCCTTACCCCGAGACCCAGGTCCTGAAAGTTTCCTCCTCCGGCTCTCCAGGAGCCCAGGCCTTCACTGAAGCATTCCACAGCCAGCCAGCTTCGATCTCCTCATCCCAAACAGATTGCAAGGCCAAGAGCCTTGGGCCTGGCACTTCTCACCTCGTCTAATAGTCCTGGGGCCTCTCTCCTCTACACACACACACACACACACACACACACACACACACACACACACACACACCAGACCACGCCTGTCTCATTCCTGGTCTTCCTTGTCTGACAAGTTGGACTCCAGGCTTGCTACAAGTTATTCTTATGGAAATTCAGAACGCACTTCAGTTGGATACAAGAAAGGACTTCCATAAAGTCAGAAAGACAGCCAGACCTGGCAGGAGGTAGTGAGCCCTGGGGTTGGACTAGACCCTGGACAAGCCTTGCCCTTCCCATAAATGCTCTACTCTAGTGCAGCCCACCATCCAGTCTTTCAGGTGAGAGAAGTGATTTCTGGGGGTGCTGCAGGGGAGGAGGGGTAGAAGAGGATCTAAAAACAAGGAGAACTCCCCCTACAGCCCATCACTGGCACCATCTGTTCTCCTTCCCAGCCCAGCCCAGCCCCAGCTCAGTCCTAAGCTCTCTGATTAGAAACTGGGTTCTGTCCAGACATCTTCTGCCTTCCACGGCTGGGTGCCCATTGAGGTCTGGCATGTGCCGGGGCTGGGCGCTCATGCTGGGGTGGGAGGGGAGGAGTGGGTGGGGCCCTCACCTTCCCGGAGACCCTGAAAGCCTGACTTCTGATGCTCAAATGCCCCACCCCCCATACAGATCAGCAACTTTGCCCCCACATAGGGCAATCTGACTGGGAACCAGAGATGACACACATCGCTGTGAACTGGGTGCAGAGGGCAGACATGATCCCTTCTCTGCAGAAAGGGTCCCGGGAAGCTTCTAGAGGTGGCAGTGGGAAGAGAACATCAGCTTATCCTCACTGTGCCAATCCCATGAGGCTCCCCGAGTGGGAGACCCACATCTTTTCACCCCAGTCCAGCCTGGAGACACTGAACAGAGGTGGGGGCCTTTGTTTAGCTCTCTCCAGCAAGATGGAATCTAAAGGAAACCCCCCCTTGTGGAAAGGGCACCCCCAAGCCCCTTCCTTCCCAGTCCTCGTTCACAATGGGTGGGGGCCAGAGGGGCCAGAGCTTCATTTCCCTTTTATGGTGTTCTCGGACTCTCCCAATCTGCTGCAGATGCCATATTTACATTTCTCACTCCCACCCCCGGCCACGCAACCCTCCCTCGACCTCCACAAGATCCTGCTGCAATGTCAGCCCCAGCAGCAGCCTGGCCCCGCCCCACCCAGCCCACCAGGCACCTGCAGGGCTCCTCTTTGTCTCTCTGGCTGCTCAGGGCCAGGAAAGCTGTTCTCAAGTGATTCTTGAGTGCTGCCTAGGGTGCATGGGTGGGGGCGCCTCAATCTCCTTCCCTCCAGCTGAGCACTAATCAGTGTCAGCTCCTCTTTGGGCTGCAGAGGGCGGGCCAGGTGGCCGTGGCGAGGGGCATCTGCCCTGGGGCAGGAAGAGGAAAGCTTTTTCCTTGCCATCTCTGACTCTGTCTAGGAGCAACCTCCCCGGGTCCCTGGAATCTGGGTCACATATGACCCAAGGGATCTAGAGACCTGAGAGACCTACCCTAGACCTGGACAATCCCCTGCCCCCTTCATCATACAGGGCTCGGGCAGAGATAGACGTTCTTTCCACACCCCTACCTTGGTGAGCAGCCCCAGATTGGTACGCTGCTGCCAATACACCCCTTTCAAAGAGAAAAACCCAAAGCAAAAACTGGGAGAGGTGGTGAGGTGTAAAGCGTCTCCACCCAGCACAAAGAACACAGATGGCTCAATTTCACAGCATTTCCTGCTCCTGCACCTTTGTGTACCCCTCCCAATAGAACCCACCCAGCCATGTCCTCTCCCTGTCTCATTTTTGCCGGCTCAAGTCCCAGAGCTGTCCAGAATGGAACCCCAGATAAGTCTAGGCAACCCTCCCCTGCTCAATTTTATCTGACTGTCTGAGGATGGGGCATCCACATCACACCCTCCTGCCCTCTCAGAGGGAAGCACCACAGATACACCTCTTCCTCCCTTCCTAGCCCCATCTCCTCTTGGGACAGGAGTGGCAGGATTCTCCCCGAAGGCCATTGACTTCCCATAGAAGGCCAAGGCATCATCCCAGGTTTTCCGTTGGTCCCCGCACCCGATCTTTGTCTGCAGATCTGGCTCCCAGGGCGGGTGTGCTGCCTTTGCTAGCTGGACCAAGAGCACATAACTAGCTGACTCGCGTGGATGAGGGGGAAATTTCCCTCTGGTATCCCCGTATGAGACAGCAGCCTCGTGGGGAGGCGAAGAGGAAACACACAGACGCTCCGGCCTGGGCCAGGGCTGGGTGTGAAATACCGGATTTCCTTGTTTATTCGATTTTCTGATCATTAAGGGCTCCCAAGAGGGACCCAAAATTACCACCCAAACAAAGCCACCTTGCAGTAGTCCGCGGGGTCCCTGCTCCCCGGCTGCAGCCTGGCCAGCGCGCAGCGCCCTCCATCCCGTCCCACGCCGGCCCCTCCCCCGGGAGTGCAGGCTCCAGCCCGAGCGGTGCCCGCGCCCCCCTCCCAAAGCCCACGCGAGACAAAGCCCGAGCCCTCTCCGCGCGCCCCCTTCCCTGCCCCGGGTCCCTACCTGACGGCCACCTTGACGCAGCAGTCCCCCTGGCCGGCCATGGCCCTCTGGCTCTAGGGTCTGGGCGTGGATCAGAGGCGGGGGTCTGGGGGCCAATGCCCGAGGCAGCGGCTGCGGCTGCGGGAGGCGGGGGCG
>NW_012123043.1:3704330-3781732 GCF_000951035.1 Colobus angolensis palliatus
AGTGGGGGTGGAGGCGCGGGACGGAGACCACGTTAGAACCTTGGCTCCTGGAGTAGCAGAACCTCAGCTTCAATGGGACCATCATTTCATAAATGAAGAAACTGAGATTTAAAGAGGGGAACTACCGAAGGTCACAGAGCGAGTTCGTGGGTAAGCATGGTAAGAACCCTGGTCTCCCGGGGATCCCACAGCGATTGACGGTTTATAGTTCACAAGAGCCAGGAAAGCTTCCCTTCTGCATTTATTCCAGTAAATTCGCCAACCCTTCTTGAAGGGAGTTCTTGCTAGCCCCTAAATAAATTTCCCCCTACCTCCGCCCTGCAGCATTTTAAAGCTCGTGTTTTAGCTGATTCCTGGCCAGGCTCCTAGCCCAAGACTAGCCCCTCCCTACTGCTAGAGGACTGTCCCATTGACCTTTATGACCCACAGATGACCCCACTGGGCCTGGCTCACACTCTGCTTGTTGTGGCAGTAGGGCCAGAGGGTCAGTGTGGGAGGCCTGAGCTGCCCTGGGGGAAAGGAAGGAACAAAGGGGGCCCTCAGTTCCGAGCACCTGGGTAGAGAGGCTGGGCGGTGAAGTGGGTGGGGAAGGGAAGAAGGAGGGCAGCTGCCTGCAGGAATGGATATAAAGGACAAGGAGGACCATGGAGACTTTAACACTGGGCCTGGATGGAGGAGGAGACCAATGCTGCAAAGTCACAATTCCCTTCCCAGTCCACCTCCCTCCCTCCCTGTGAGCCCAGAGGCCTCTTCCCTGCCCCCTGCCTCCCAACATTGGGGCCATTCACAGGGCCCCTCACCAGCTGCCCTCACTTCACCCAGCTCCCTCCCCTGGAAAGGGCCCAAGAGGAGGACCCAGCTGCAGCTCCAGATGTGGATGGGGATCTCTGGGGGAGGGGAGCAAGGGTAGTCTGACTCCAGGCCTCTTACATCACCATCAGATGATGAAACCATGTCAGAGATTTTGGCAAGGGTGTGGACTGGGGTCTGAGCATGCATCTGTTGGTGCCATCTTCCTCCCCTTCCCCCCTCCACTCACAGCCCACCACCCCCCACAATAACTGCTTCATGCAGTAGCTCAGATCCCTGTTTGGCTTGACCTATTAAGGTCAAATCAAAACCAAAGATAATTTGAAGAGCAAATTTCAAGGGCCAATCAACACATCCTTTTCATCCCCATGGCAAACAGGAGGAGCACTGCCAGCAGTGCCCCCAGGATGGAGGCTGGAGAGGAGGTCTTGGTGGGATCCTGGACCTTTTATTAGCATTTGAATCTAAAGGAAGCTCTCCCTGGGGCCAGGGGATCACCTCTCCTGGGCCAGGAGGCTAGCAGAATGCTGCAGTCAGATCCTGCAACATTCCTCCCCATCTTCCAACCAAAATAAGACGTGGTGAGGAGACTAACACATATGGACCACCTACACAAGGTATTTTATGCACGTATTCTCATTTTATCCCTGTAACCTTGTGAGATAGGCTTTTTTATTCTTTTTAAATGTTGCAGATGGGGAAACTGAGCCTCACATGTATGAATTCCAGCATATAAGCAACAGACTCCAGATTTGAACTTGTGTATCTTGTTCCAGACTTCCCAGATGACCACGGAGGCGGAAGCGATGGTGATGCCCAGGCAGAAGGGAGCTAGGCTGGCCCAGGCTTTTCCTGTAGGCATAGCGGGCTCCAGGTTCAGCCTTCCCGGACGGTAATGTTGCTTTCTGAAGAGCTACTTTCCCGCCAACTCATCTCTGGACTTCTCTGGGGCCCAACTCTGATTTCCTGCCTGCAGGAGGTCCCCTCTGACTTCCGACAGTAGATGACCCTTCTGACTCACAGTTCTACTGCTGGGAAATGCCTCCAGAGCTGCTGCCCACCCCCTCTGCATCCCTCCAGGTCACTGGGTGTTGAGTCAGGGGAAGCAGGGATGCACATGGGTGGGAAACTCAGGCTTCCTAAATGTCAGAGCCTCAGGACTTTGGCTACTCAGAAGTAGCTCCCTCCTGGGCCACTAGGAAGCAGCAGGGCAGCCAGCATCCAGACGTCACTCCTGGACTCTGCTGCTCAGAGGCTAGACGGAGAACCAAGGTGGGAAAGAGGCTTAAACCACAGCGTGGGGAGATTTAGGTTAGGTGGGTCAGAGGAAGTTTAGGACAAGACTTGTCCTTTTCGGTCTCTATCCAGCTTCAGCACAGCCACTGCTTCCTCTCTTTGGTTTTTCCCATCCCCCCCTCTCCCACCGCCTCTATCCCCTTCCACCTTTTCTTCTCTCCTTCTCTCCTTCCCAGACCCCAAAGTTTCTCAGGATTAGCTGCCTATGTGCATATCTCTCCCACCCCCAAATCTTTCCTCACTGTCTCACAGAAACAGGCAAACACATGCACATGCACACAACCATGAGTGGCCCTGAGAGTTCCCTAATTGGACTGAGGTTGGAGCCCCAGCTCTTGTCCTGAGCTGAGGCCCTTCCCCCAGGTATCTTGGGGCTTCTTCCATCATTTCTCTTGACAGGAGCTGTGGGCGTCTGGGCAGATGGGAACCTGGGGGAGGTGTGGGGAGCCCTCTCTGAGGCAGGAAGCTCCCACACTACTGTAGTTAAAATACTCCGGCAGCAACTTGGGGCAGCCATCTGGGATGCCCAGATCTCCCAGGACACTCAGCTCTCAACAACAACCTATAGGAACAAATTAAAAAGCTAAGAGATAGTTATAGGCCCTGGAAATGTCTCCCAAAAGTGGCCTGAACTTGAGTTCTGTTTCCTTTTATCTTCTTCAGGGTTAGCACTGGGCATTGGCATTTACAAAAACTCTCTAAGCATTAAGCAAAAGTTATAGGAGTGGAAGATACAGCATTCTGGATCTCCAGTCCTAATACCCAGCCACACCCCAGCAGCTATGCATGGTTCCATGGGAGAACAGGCATAGCCCATCCTGCTGGCATATAGTCCAGCCACATCTTCCAATGCCCACCTGGAGACTGAGCCCAGTTCTGCCCAGCAACAGGAGTTCAGAGCTCTAGAGAGCCTCTTCTGGGGTGCAGACTCAGGAGATCTTAGCTCAGGAGCAGACTTAGCCTGACTTCCTTTTTTATAGGAGGAGACAGACTTAGTTACAGAGGAAACCAGAGTTGTTATAAATAGCAAGGAAGGGAGAAAACTGCTATGGATTACAAACACACCATCAATCTTAAACCATTTTTAGTTTCAAATAATAATGAGAGTCTAATTAATGCTCTGTGTAACTTCAAATGTGGGATCTTTATCTACTTTTCTACTTTGTGATGCTTTCTAATACAGTATTAGGGCCAAAGGCAGGAAGAGATATGGGCAATTCTCAATGTTACCAAATCCTAGATATGGAAAGAACCTGAGAAATTTAGTCTAGCCCTTTCATTTTCAGTGAAGAAACTGAGGCCCAGAGAGGTCAAAGGACTTGTCCAAAGTTGCACAGTAAGATAGGGACTGAGCAGTGACTAAAAGCCTAGTCCCTGTACTCCAGAAGCAGGGCAGTTTCCACAACAGCACAATAGAACCCAAAGGCTAAACATCTATGGTTGGGCTGTTGGTGAGTTTATAGCCTGGATAAAAGTTAGGTCTGGGCCAGGTGTGGAGGCTCACGCCTGTAATCCCAGCACTTTGGGAGGCTGAGACAGGTGGATCACTTGAGGCCAGGAGTTCGAGACCAACCTGGCCAACATGGCAAAACCTCACCTCTACTAAAAAATACAAAAATTAGCCAGATGTGATGGCACATGCCTGTAATCCCAACTACTCAGGAGGCTGAGGCACAAGAATCGGTTGAACCCAGGAGGTGGAGATTTCAGTGAGCTGAGATCGCACTGCTATACTTCAACCTGGGGAACAAAGCAAGACTCTGTCTCAAACAAACAAGCAAACAAGGTCTAAATGAAATAGCAAAAGACAGCCCAGAAGCTGAAGTGTGATATTCTGCGTCCCAGAGTTTTGGGTTCAAATCCCAGCTCTGCAACTGACTAGCTATGTAACCCTGGGCCGGTGTGTAACTACTCCAAGCATCAGCTCCCACATCTCAAAATGAGGATAATCACACTCACTTCATTACAGGACTATTATGAGGTTTAAATGAGGTAACGTGGGTCAAGCATCCAGCACAGTGCTCAGCAAAAAATGGATGTTAATTTCCTTCACATTTCTCTCGGATTCTCTATCCCTTCTTCAATGGACTCCTCTAACTGGACAGAAGGGCAGATTTGTCATAAAGCAGTCACGTGAGGGATAAGAAGTCTTACATGAGTGTGAATGAAGCTGGCGGTGGCGGGGGGATAGTTTATGGCAATGAAGTTTGCCTGGCGCAAGTGGTCAGTGTCAGATCCAGAGGGTGGGAGAAGACAGATTTGTGGAAAATTATCCATCCTCTGCTAACCAGTCAGTGACGGGCCTCGGAGTCCAGGGTCAGTGTTTGCAGGGGAGGAGGGAGGCTGGGCATGCTGGGTCCTCATTGTACACAAATACCCCGGGCCTCAACCTCACCCGTGTGCCACACTGTGCCAAGGGTGTTACATAACATTTCTCTTTTAATTCTCACGACAATCTATGAGGCAAATACTGTTCTCGTCCCCATTTTGCAGAAGAGGAAATGAGCTCAAAGGTCACTTGGCTAGTGTAGTAGTCATTAGTGCTGTCTCCAAATATTTCCGGCTCTCTGCCTTCTGGCACAAGGTAGGACTGCATGTTCTCGCTCTTCTTTGATGCTAGCTGTGGACATGTGAACAACTTTAACCAATAAAACGTGGCGGAACTGATGTGCGTTAGCTCTAGCGGAAGCATTAAGACTCTGGCACCCTCACACCTATGTTGTTCATAGAGTGTAAATGAGAAATAAACTTTCATTGTGTTAAACCACTGAACTTACAAGTGGTGTGTTGCCATGGCAAGCCTGGCCTACCCTGACACAGTTAGGAAGGGGCAGAGCCAGAGTTCGGAGGCCTGGTCTGTAAAGATGCCAGATGGCGTAAGTACCTTCCAGAGATTGTCCTGCTTGCCTAAGACATGCAGAAGCCCCTTTCTGGGCTACTTAGAGCCCTGTGGGGCAGGGGAGGAGGGTAGGCAGCCTCCCTACCCTTATCTCTTTCCCTCCTGATTTGACTGTGATTTTATGGGGTTTCCAGGTTGCTGAGCCCGGGGGAACTGACTAAATGAGTGTGGTTTTGTATGAACCCTTAGGGGCTCATAGTTTTCTGGTTAGCTACTACTCATAGTCTTCTGGTTAGAAGTGCTGAGCTACTTCTCAGGGCTCTCCAGGAGACACTCTGAGAAGTAATTGGAAAATTCCGACTTCCTCCCTGTCCATCACCCAAATAGGAAATAGCTAGGTATCAGGACGTGCCTGCATTCACTCCCAAATCAAAGATCAACCCTACTCAAGTCACTCTTTGCTTTGGGACTCAGTTACTCCTCTGTGAAATGGAGCCACTTCAAAGGGTTAGGGTAACTGCTCAGAGATTCTAGAGGAAGCCCATTCCAGATTGTATAGATCTTCTCAGAGGTGTCTGCAAAATGAGAACAGCTACTATTTCTGAACATTGTGCTGGGCATTGCACCAAATGCTTCAGATTCGTACGGTCATGGAATGCTCACACAACCCATGGAGGTAGGAACATAAAGAAAGCCAGGACACCAAGAGGTGCACAAGGTCACGTTGCAAGTGGTGGGCAGGGTTCAAACTCAAGCATGCTGCCTGCCTGTTTCATCCTCGGCTGAATTACAGGGAGGGAAAAGGATGAATCTGGTCTTGGCAGCTGCTGAGCTGCCAAGAAAGTGAGCACAGCCCCCTAAGGAGTTATGAGCTTCACGTGTCTACATAAATACTTGCCCATGAAGGACCCCAGCCGCTTTGTCATAGGCCCAGACTGGAAACACCACAAATGTCCATCAACAGGGGAGTGGATTAAGAATCTGTGGTATATCGTATGGTGGGATACTATTTAGCAATAAAAAGGAATGAACTATTGATACGTGATAGAATATGGATGAATCCCCAAATTCATTATGCTCAGTGAAAGAAGCTAGACCAAAAAGAGCACATGCTGTACAATTCCACTGATATACAAATTCTAGAAAATGTAAACTATAGTGTCAGAAAGCAGATCAGTGGTTGCCTGGCAAGGGGAGGGACCTAGGAGGTGTAGGAGGGCATGAGGGCATGAGCAACGTTTTGAGGTGGTGGGTATATTTATTTATTTATTTGATATTTTTTGAGACAAGGCCTTGCTCTGTCACCCAGGCTGGAGTACAGTGGTGCAATCGTGGCTCACTGCAGCCTCAAGCTTCCCAGGCTCAAGGGATCCCCGCCATCTCAGCCTCCTCACAGGTGCACACCGCACCACCACACCTGACTCATTTTTCTATGTTTGTAGAGACGGTTTCACCATGTTGCCCAGACTGGTCTTGAACTCTTTGGCTCAAGTAATCTGTCAGCCTCAGCCTCCCAAAGTGCTAGGATTACAGGTGTGAGCCACTGCGCCCGGCATATTTATTGTCGCAATGGTGGTGATGCTTCCGTGGGTGTATGCTAATACATCTGTCAGACTAATCAAATTATACACTTTGAATATGTGCAGATTATTATACATTAATTACATACCTCGATAAAGCTGTTGAAAAGTAACTTGTCCCAACTTCTTCTTTGTTCAAACAGAGGTGCAGAGTGGTTGGTGACTTCTCCTGGGCCATGAGGACAGTCAGTTAAAGTCCTGGCTACCTCGCCCTGAGACCACGTGGCCTATGGCTTCATGGAAGGTGAAGGGGCTAGTGGCAGGGAAGTTGAGAAACAGAGAGACGGAAAGGTGGCATAAAACAGGAGAGGGCGACACTGGAGAGGGGCCGGCAAGAGGCCAGGCTGGGTACGTCAGAGAAGAGGGAAGCAGAGATGAAGCCACAGGCCTGAGGACAAGGGAAGAGGAGAGACAGGAGATGGGACCCCTTCCCAGACCTGGTGATGAGGAGGAGGCTCTGAGCAGTCCTGGCCAGGCCCCGGAGGACCCATTCCCTTCCTTTGACAGATGCCACCCGTGTACACCCCTGCCGCCGATGAAGTTAACAAATCACCACCACCAGCCTGCCCTGGCCTGGTTGCTGTTGACGTTCAGTCCCCAGGATGCATCATTTTCTTGGATTTTAATAGATAATTGCCTTGGCCAGACCCTGCAGAGCAAATTGCCAGCAAATGTTCATTTAACACTTTAAAAACTGAGGGGAAGAGGAGAGGGCTTGGAGGCAGCATGTGGGGAGAGGTCAACCTCTAAAGTGCCAGCTCTCCAGAAATGCAGCCAGACTGAGAGTTTTAAGGGATGGTAGTGAATGCCAGCACTCCAGGCAGTGTGTGTGCTGAATCTCATAGGATGGTTTTAGGAGCACTTCAAAGGCCTTTTTGACCAAGATAGTCACGTTGGCCTGAGGTGAAACAACTCTGGAAAAGTTAGTCTGTGTCCTCCCTGCAACCCTTGTATTTTCTGACACTTGTATCAGTAGACAGAGGAGACCCTTGGCCTTCAGGAGAATTTGGGAATTAGGATCTAGTGAAGATGCGGAGAAGCAGGAAAAGACCCTTTTTTTCTTTAACTTCTAAACTCGGAGGATCCAAATAGCAGGCCAGGACTGGGTGGAGCAAAGACGTTAAGTCATAGCCAAAATTGAAAAGAACGTAGAGGAAGAGGCCCTTTTCTCCCACCCTCCAGTGATGAGGGTCCCTTGGGCTGGAAAAAGGGAAGGAGGAGATAGAAGGCTAGGCCTTGATGGAGGTCAAACCCTAAGACAAGAGGATCAGATCTGGGGTGCTGTGAGAGGCGAGGGAGGTCTTCCCGGAGAGACAGTCAAGCGCTGACAGTGGCTGGTGCTAGAGTGGCTGGGCCCCCACCTGCAGACCACTCCCCATCATCACTGAGTCAGCCTTCTCCTCCCCGCTCAGAGGGGGACCTCTCAAGGTGGTCTCAGTGAGAAGAGGTACAGAAAGCCCCCATCAATTTTGGTCTGTACACTGCCCAAGAACCACCCTCCTTGGTGAGTCCCCATCCTAAACCATTTTGTGTGGTCAAAACACATGTAAACTGTCCCAAAACAAAAGACAGAGAGCAGGGACTACCAGAGGGTGAGTGGATGTACTCGAGTGGGTCTGGCTAGTGGGGAAACCGACCCTCATTATACCAGGTGAAATATAAAGTTACCATTTAAGGCATAGAATATTGGCAATTTCAAATGATACCATCTAATATGTTCTATGTAGCAGTCTCTTGCATTTGCCCACCTTTCCTCCCTCTCTCCCTCCCTTCCTGCTTTCCTTTTTCCCTTCCTTCCATTTTTTTCTTGCTAGGAATACAAAGTTGATAAAGATTCAATGCCTGCCCCTGAGAAACTCACAGTATGCTTGGAAAAAAACAAACTGCAAACCCCTAATTAGGATACAGTGTAATGAATGCCATAGTGAGAGTTATCAGGTGCTCTAAGAGCACTAAGGAAGCAGCAACTAAGTTTACTTGGATGATCAGAGAAGACTTGCGGGAGGCACTGTCAGGCTGAGACCCAAGGAGGAGTTTGTTGGGCGCAGAGACACTGTCAGTAGAAGCCTGAGAGCGCGTGGCCTGTGCAAGAGGGAGTTGTTGAGTTGCCTGTGGTTGGGCTGGTGCTTGGCAGAGTGTGCAAAGGGTTTCAGGCCAGATTAGAGGGGGATGAGTGGGGATTGGAGGGTAGGGGTGGATTGTCGTGTGACCCTCACAAGAATACAAAAAGTAAGAGGCTTAAGAATAGTGTCCAGGCTCCCGCTGGACACCTGGTTTCACCATTTCAGCGTCAAGTGACTGCAACTAATTCACTCAGCCTTTCTGAACTTCTGTTTTCTCATTATAAAATGAGATTAATAGTAATACCTATTTTATAGGTGTTGCAGTGATTACATGATATGAAAGGCAAAATGCTTAATGAATCAGGCTTAATGTATGTTATAACCATTATTGTTCTACAGATGAGGAAACCAAAGGGCAGAAACATTTTTAGGAGAACACACAAGTGGGAATGGGAATGCGTGTTCTCCAAGTCCAGGGCCTCACTCTGCTGCACCCTGCACGTTTCAGGACAGCCTTTCTGAAGCATGGTTGAGGGAGCCTGGAGTCTCTTTCTGGCTCTTCTCGTGAACTTAGTGATGTGAGGTACATGGGGTTGTTTCCTTCCCCGGGTCTTCATTTCCCTTCTCCCCACCATGGAATCTCTCTTTCTTCATTTGACTTTATTTTTATTTATTTTTTGAGATAGGGTCTCACTCTGTTGGCCGGGCAGGAGTGTGGTGGTGCAACCATGGCTCACTGAAGTCTTGACCTCCCAGGCTCTAGGGATCCTCACACCTCAGCCTCCCAGGTAGCTGGGATGACAGGCATGCACCATCATGCCTGGCTAATTTTCTTTCTTTCTTTGTTTTTTTGTTTTGTTTTGTTTTTGAGATAGTCTCACTCTGTCACCCAGGCTGGAGTGCAGTGGTGTGATCTGGCTCACTGCAACCTTTGCCTCCTGCGTTGGAGCAATTCTCCTGCCTCAGCCTCCCGAGCAACTGGGATTACGGGTGTGCACCACCATGCCTGGCTAATTTTTGTATTTTTAGTAGAGATGAGGTTTCACCATGTTGGCCAGGCTGGTCTTCAACTCTTGACGTCAGGTGATCTACCCACCTCGGCCTCCCAGAGTGCTAGGATTACAAGCATGGGCCACTGCGCCCAGCCTCCTCTGAACCTTTCAAACCCCAGTGTCTGTCTCACCAAGGTATGTGACACCATCGCATTTTCAGCTGACAATACCAGAATCATCGCTTGCCCCTTGTATTTGTGGCCAATTTCTTTCAAATATGCTTCTGTGCTTTGGTTTCCTCAACTGGACTTTAAGTTCCATTGAGACACACAGTTATGGACCACAGGGGAAAGTAACCATGGAATTAGAAGCCTGGAGGGCACATCCCAGATCTGCCACTTACCAACTATAGACCTCTCAGTGGCCTCATTAGGAAAATGGCAGGAGGATGACCTGTGGTGGGGTTGGCACTGTGAACTGTCAGCCCCAAGACTGGGGTGACATGGTACTAGGGATCAGATGCCGGAAGAATGGGGGCATAACCTTGTGAAATAGGAGTTGGGGTTAAGCGCAGCCTTGCCTTGGCAGTGTCTTCTCTAGCAGTCTGGGGCAGGAGCCAGCCTCTACATCCATGCCAGTTGGTGAGAGCTGGCAGAGCCTCTAGGAGGACGAGGCCTGGTGCTGAGGTGTGTGGGCTGCCCATTGCTGCTGCCCTGTGACCCCTAAAGTGCCCGGGAACCCCCAAGGTTGGCTTCCTCCTGTCTTACAGATCTGACCCCATCACTAGCCAGCATCAGACAGAATCAAAACAACAGCTTCCTTCCCTTCCTATGTCAGGTCCTTCCTCCGTTACTTTTGCATCTCACAACCACTCTGGGAGTAGGAATGACCTTCCCATTAGACAGAGTGAGGAGCAGAGACTTCAAAGGGTTATATGAACTGCCTGACCATCACTCAACGTGGATCCAGGGGAAGGGGATTCGGGCTTCCAAGGCTCTACTCGGAAACACCTTGCAGACAACAGCCACCACCTCCCTGCCTTAAGAACCCAGGACAGGCAACTTGGCAGGAGTCCCTCAGGGCCAGGGAGCTCCTCCCCATTCTGAAGACAGACTGGAACTGAGGCCCACCCTCTTCCACCTTTCCAGAGAGCCTCCAACTGAGCTCCACACCCCACAGATGGAGGGCTCCCCTAGCCCCCACAGCCCTAGCATGCAGCTTTGTGTCTACCCCTCCTGCCAGTCACACCCCGCCCCTTCTGGCAGAACCCCCCACCCAGCAGCTGGGTCCCGTGTCTGCAGGGAACTGTCAGGGAGAAGACAGGGGTGTGGCAGACACTGTCCCTGGCCAGTGCCCCCAGGTGACAGAAGGGGGCCCACCTGCTCCTAGGGATACACTGTCTGTCAGGGGGTCCTGCTGAGGGGCGTCTGTCTTCTCTGTATTTGCCCACTTTCCCTCCCTCCCACCTCAGGCCTCATCCTGCCACAATATGTTCCCTTTAGGCTTTGAGTAGCCTGGCAGCCCTATAAGGGGAAACCCACCTATGAGTTGAAGCAAAGCTGGTGCAGAGGTAGGATTTTGCACATTCTGATAAATTACAACATCTTATATGTTGCAAAGGAAAATGCCTGAACTTTTCCATAGAGTGAAGACCTAATAGGAAAGTTTCTCAGAACCTGTGTTTACACACGTATCTGTTAGTTAGGCTGGGAGGGACAGCATAGATTTGACAAATGGTGTACCATTAAGGATGTGGAATTAGATGCTAAACTGACTCCCACCTTGGCTCTCTTATGAGCTGTGTGGTTAGGCAAGTTAACGTTTGTTCTCTCTGTGTCTTTATTTATTTATTTTTTTTGAGAAGGAGTTTCTCAGTTGTCGCCCAGGCTGGAGTGCAGTGGTGTGATCTCGGCTCACTGCAACCTCTGCCTCCCGGGTTCAAGCAATTCTCCTGACTCAGCCTCCCAAGTAGCTGGGATTACAGGCACACACCACCATGCTCGGCTAATTTTTTGTATTTTTAGTAGAGATGGGGTTTCACCGTGTTGGCCAGGCTGATCTCGAACTCCTGACCTCATGTGATCTACCCGCCTCAGCCTCTCAAAGTGCTGAGATTATAGACATGAGCCACTGCACCCGGCCCTCTCTGTCATTTTTGCAAAGTGAGGATGATGATACCTTTCTTAATTGTTAAGAGGATTAAATAAATTAATATATCCAAAACCCTCGGAAGAGGGCCTGCCATATAGTTTGCTTTCTTTTTTGTTTTTTTTTTTTTTTCGGAGACGGGGTCTCATTTTGTCACTCAGGCTGGAATACAGTGGTACAATCATAGCTCACCTTGAACTCTTGGGCTCAAGCCACACTCTCACCTCAGCCTCCCAAATAGCTAGGGCTATCAGATCATGTTACCACGTCCAGCTAATTTTTAATTTTGTGTGTGCATGCGTGTGTGTGTGTGTGTGTGTGTGTGTGTGTAAAGACAGGGATCTTGCTACATTTCCCAGGCTGGTCTTGAACTCCTGGCATCAAGCAATCCTTCCACCTTGGCCTCCCAAAGTGCTGGGATTACAGGTGTGATTCACTGCGTCCAGCCCTAGTTGACACTCTATATGTGGTAGGCATTACTGTAAGATGTTCAGATCCCTCATAAATAAGAGTGTCCTTTTATAAAACTTAACAGCATACACTTATGTTCCATTTTATCTTGTCTTCCCTAGAGATGAGCCAATTGAGCAGGAGACAGTGTAAGCAGCTGTGGGGGTGTCGAGTACTCCCTCCTGCCTGTGGGAGCTGCACCGTGGAGTCTAGCTTGTTATCCTCCAGAGGCAGAGCCCCACCTCCGTGCCTCCTCCTGGTATAGGTGGACAGCCATGGTGGCGGAGGCTGCAGAGCTGAGCAGGTGATACTGGGCAGCGACCCTGCTGCGGGCAGGGTCCACACCCCATAGCTCTTTCCTGCATTTATTTAACAAGCGACATTGAGCCAGCAATCTCTGTTGAAAAGTGCTCAGCCCTGGAGACAGAACTGTGAACAACGTGGACACAGCTCCTGCTTTGTGAAGCTTGGTGTCTGGCTGGGGTAAAAATAAACAAGCAGTTACAACACAGTTACGATCCCTACTGTAACGGAGGAGAGATGGCAGCCAAATTTCTGGGCCAGGCTGCAGAGAGTTTGGGGGTGTTCAGAGAAAGCCTTCTGCAGGAAGTAATAGCAAAGCTAAGGTTTGAAGGGTGACTAGAGCTTGGTCAGGTAGAAGGCTCAGGACGCTTCCAGAGGGAACAGTACATATGAGCTCAGAGGTGAGAGCTCCCTCTGGGTGGGGCGAATAGGAGACTTGGGCAGGGTCTGATCTGGGAGAGGCTTGTGAGCCCAGGCAAGGGTTTTGCTTGCTATTCAGGGGCTTTGGGGGTGCCTTTAAAAGTTTTCAGCAAGGAGACAAGATGACTGGTTCTTCCTTTTAGAAAGATCAGAGACAGATGGGGAGCAAGAGAAAAGCGGAGGCTGGAGGCCTGTTCAAAGGCTGTCACAATAGATCAAGCACGAGATGATGGTTGAACGGATCAGGAAAGTGACCGTGAGGATGAAGAGAAAGGAGACAGATGTGAGAGATACTTAGGAGGGCAAATCTGTGGGGCATGGTGGGAGGGGGAGGTAGGCATCCAGGACAACACCCAGACTTCTGGTTTGAATAAGGAGAGGGCTTCCCCGAGACCAGCAACACCAGAGGAGTAGCAGGCTTTGGGGAATGGATAAGAGGCCACCACTGGACAAGGTGAACATTAGGCACAAGTGGGACATTTATGCAGAGTTGTCTGGGAGGAGCAGGATACAGAGACCTGGAGTTTAGGACAGAGTTTGACTAGAAATATGGATTTTGGAATTACTGGCACATACATGCAACTAACATATGAACGTGTACTGCATGAGAAGAAAAGGTCAAGGAGACACAGTCTACCCGAGAGGTAGGCAGACCAAGGGAGAACTCCCAAGGAAGATTCAAGTTAGAACACTCGAGGAGTACGAAGAAATTCAGGAGATGTGACACTCGGGGGGAATTTCAGGCAGGGAGGGGGGTAAATTGTATCTCATGCTGCCTGGAAGTCAAGTAAGGTAAAGATGTAAGAGTCCACTGGGTTAGCAACTAGATAGTGACATTGGTGAGTGTGGTTTCAGAGAAGAGGTGGGGCAGAGGCAGACTGCCTAGAGAGGAGAAATGAGAATGGAAGGGGAAATAGAAATGTGGACAAGGAGACCACACAGGTAAGAAGTTTGGTCCTCAGTCAGGAGCAGTGGCTCACGCCTGTAATCTCAGCACTTTGGGAAGCTGAGGCGGGCGGATCTCTTGAGGTCAGGAGTTCAAGACTAGCCTGGCCAACATGACAAAACCCAGTTTCTACTAAAAATACAAAAATTAGCTGGGCGTGGTGGTGTACACCTGTAGTCTCAGCTACTTGGGAGGCTAAGAGAGGAGAATCACTTGAACCCAGGAGGTGGAGGTTGCAGTGAGCCGAGTTCATGCCACTGCACCCTAGCCTGGGTGCCAGAGTGAGACTCTGTCTCAAAAAAAAAAAAAAAAAAAAAGAGGTCGACAGATGATAGATCATAGATGATGGATGGAGGGAGGGAGGGAGAGAGAGAGGGATGGAGGGATGGATGGAAAAAGAGAGAGGGAGACAGAAATAGGAAAATAGGATGGCTGCAGAGTCAGGCTGCTAAGAGGGAGGCACCTGGAATGTGTTCCATGCAGCTAGAAGGGGCCTATACGGAGGCAGAGAGAGGGGATCAGGGCTGGGGTAGAATCTGAGCAGCTGGCAGGAGAGCACTGGCTTCCACTGGGTCAGAAGGGAAGGAGGAGAATGAGACAGCAGAAACAGGTGGGTTCATCAGTGTGGGGACAGGAGCTGCGGGAGGAACCTTCTGGTAGCTTCTATTTTTTTGGGGGGAGAAGGGAGCAAAGCTAGCTGCTGGTGTTGGGGTTTGAGCTGAGAAGGGCGTTGAGATTGCTGCACTGACAGGGACTAGAAAGCACTGGGACCCTGTTGAGACTGGGGGCAGGGACGTACAGTGCATTGAGAGTGTGAGTATCCCTGCCCTGCATGACTGATACCCTAGGCCCAGCTGAGAAGCCCAGAAGCTGCCTGGGGGTTCGCCAGGAGGCTGCACGGGGAGGCCAGCATGGTTTCCACAGCAACAGTCACAGAGCAGGCGCTTGGCACAGGCTTAATGACGGAATGGCGAGAAAAGCAAGGAGTCCAGTGAAGGGGTAAGGATGCTGTGGGGACGCGGAGGCCCTGGCGCAGAGTCCTGACCTCGCCTCTGGCTGTGCACTCCAGGGCTGTCCCATCACCTCTCCATGCCTCCATTGTCTCATCTTTAACGTGGAATTCACACCTACCTCGCACGGTTGTGGTGGCAATGAAATGAGTATTGAAACTGAAAGTGCTTTGTAAACATAACGTATGGCGGCCCCTGGCATGAGAGCAGGTGTGTAGGTGGCACAGAGCAGGCACTTGGTAAACAGTAGCTACTGTTACTCATCGTTACTTGGTGTGGCTAAGAGGAGCCCTGGAGAATGCAGATCTTTGATATTCAAGGCCATAAACAGGGGGCAGTTGAGGGCTCTGAGAGCCTCTGTTGGCAGTGTACTCTGGCCAATGCCTCACGGTCACAGCTTTGACCTGGGGTGTGCGATTGCTTCTGAGGCCACCAGTCCTTCCTGGGGTTGCTTGGTCCCGGTCAGTGGACTTGGCTGTGGACTTCCAGGAGAACCCACTACAGGTCCCTCTCTGACTCATGCAGAAAAAAATCCAGATGGCCCCTCTGTCTTTCTCCATGCCCAGTCTCCCAAGCCCATGGGCAGGGTTCCTGGGGAAGGGCCTGGGGGAGGGGGAAACACAAGTGTAGAAGAGTCCAAAAAACTGGGCAAGGAGAGGCCAGTTGCCAGTGTCACAGGCCTGGAGATTTTAATGTCCTGCAGGTGGGAGTGGCCCTAGGCCAGACAGACACAGGCACCAACTAGGCCTTTTTGAATGACATTAGAAGCTCCATCCAATCATGCTTCTTGCTGGTGAGGGGCAGGGCCTGTCCAGCTACTTCCTTCCCACTTTTTGAGGTGGTTCCTGACCACCCCGCCTCAGGCCATGCATCTAGCTGCTGCGAGGGAGGGAGGCTGCTGTGGTGGGCTAGCCCTTCTCCACCCCAGTAACCTCCCCACCCCCATTGGTCATGCCAGCTCTAAGCCCATGCTGATGCTGTGTGGGCATCACAACCTGGGAGTAATAAGGGTCTCCTGGGAGCCCTGATGCTGGTCGAGGCTGCCCAGGGAGGAACCGAGGTTCAGGCATCCCAGGGAGCTAGCCATGCCCTCTGGGGCCTCTCGTCCTTTCAGTAGCTCTGTTGTCATGACCTCCACGTCCTCTGGTTCCATTTGGCAGGCATCTGCCAGGGCCTGGCCTGTTGCCACGACGAAGTTTGCATCAGCTGCCAAGGTGCCCAGGCCCCCTCGAACCAGAGCCTGCAGGGAAGAGAGGAGGCTGGGTGGAGTCTTCCTGGAGAGCCACCTTTGGGGACCTGCCTGTTGGCCCTACCCTCTCTCCATGCCAGGTCATCACAGGGCCACCGCTCAATGCAGCCACTGCTGTGATCCAGCCCCTGGCTCACCTCTTGGATCAGCAGGGTTGTAGCTGGCACTGAGCACCTGGAAGTATTCTCCCCGGTGCTCCTGCTGTGGGGTGTCTCCTCGTGCAGAGACCCTGGTGTGGAGCTCCTTCTGTCCTCAGGCATGGGGGACTCCACCCTGGGCCACTGTTCCAAATGCACAAAAGCAAAGACCCCCACGGGGGTGCTGGAGCCCACCAATGAGCAAAATTCCAGATCATCTGAGGGCAGCTCAACCAAGATCCATGGAAAAGGAGGATGAAGGGATCCCCTCCCTTCTGTACTATTGGACACATTGCTGCCACAGCCTTCCCCTGCCACGGTCCCACTCCAAGTATCAGGCCAGGCAGGATCTCTGTATGGAGTTTGCTCCTAGGCCTCTGCCCCTGTTACCTGGCAGGGGGCAGGAGGTGCCTGGCTTCTGGGCATTGCCCTCTGGGTCAGCAGTCCCTTTAGCTTCTCCACACAAGGTTTGCTGTGGGGTCCTGTGGGCAAGAAGGGGCAAGGATAAGAGGGGCTGCTGACTCCTGCCAGGAGCCCTGAGTCAACAGAGGCTCGCTTGGCCGGCTAGCCACACTCTGTGAGCGCTCTGAGATTCTCACGGTTGCAGAAGGTGTCTTAGAGGGTGGACACATGATGAGGTCCAACCAACTCCAGGCCAGGCAGGGCTGCCCCAACTTTACTGGCCCTGGTAGCTCTTCTTGAAGGTTTGGGAGAGGGGATAAGGGCCAGAGCCTCTGGCCAAGCTGGTTCTCTGTGGTCCCTGGGTGTGTGCACATTAATGTGAATGTGTGTTGGGGAACACAGCAGTATCCTTATTGCCACTAGCCCCCAGCCTCCCTGGGGCTCCTACTGTCACACAGCAGTCTAGATCATACGAGGAGACTTCAATATCATTTGCGGAAGGGCCCCAGAGTCAAGACATCAGTGTGTCCAGGGACTGCCCTTCCAGGGACCTGGGGCAGTGTGGGGACTCCTGCGCTGGGGATGGTGTAGGGGGCTGGGTGAATTTCCTGGGAGGCCAGCTGATGGCCCTTTAGCATGCACGGGCTTTCCCCCTTCCACCTCACTCAGCCACCTAGGAAGCAGGGTGCCCTGCTTCCCCACCTGGACAAGTAGCTGGCCCTGATGGTTTTCCCATTCCAGGGCCCCAATGATTGCCATTGTAACAGGCTCCCAAGCCAGCCCTCCCAGCCAAGTTCCCAGACTCTTAAGAAAAGAGTGGGGCTTCCCGGACTCCTCTGGAAGAAGACTCAAGCTTCTTAGATGTACAGAATGCACTGACCCAGGGCCCTGCAGGGTTGGCCAAGGGCTCCTCCTCTGATAGCAGATGTCTCTGTCTCTTCTAGGAACTCCCTTTCATAGTGGACACTGAAATGGAAGCAAGGCTGGGTAAACCAGAGAAGGCTGCTAGCTCTCTTGCCATCCCTGCCTCTCTGTGGCCCCAAACATCCTTTTCCCTTAGAGCCTGTACAAGGCCAACCTAGTATGGTAGCCATGACTCCAGGGCTGACCCTCCCACCAATGTGCCCCAGCCAGCCCTGACTCTCTAGGAGGAAGGAGCCCAGTGCATTCCTGACTCCACTCCTTTGCTCAGTTGCTCCCTCTACCCTTTCTACATTCTGTTCATCTTCCAAGGCCCAGCTGCAGCTTCCTAGCCTTTGGAACCCTGCTTCTCCATCTCAGCCACACACAGGGATCACCTGAGGCGCTCAAAGGTGAGTGGTGGCTGTGTCCCACACCCAGCATCTGTGGTGAGGCCCAGGCATTGGGATTTGCGGAAGCTCCCTGGATTATTTAATGTATAGCCAAGGCTGAGAACCATTCTAGGTCTTTCTAGCCCATGGTGATCCATACCCCCTCTGCACTCTCAGGACACTAAATCTCTGTAATTATTTGGTATTTTTTGTTTGTTTGTTTGTTTGTTCTGCTTTGTTTTGTTTTTTTTTGAGACGGAGTCTTGTTCTGTCACCCAGACTGGAGTGCAGTGGCACAATCGGCTCACTGCAACCTCCACCTCTTGAGTTCAAGAGATTCTTCTGCCTCAGCCTCCCAAATAGCTGAGATTTCAGGCATGCGCCACCACACCTAATTTTTTGTGTGTTTTTAGTGGAGATGGGGTTTCAACATGTTGGTCAGGCTGGTCTTCAGCTCCTGACCTCAAGTGATCCATCTACCTCAGCCTCCCAAAGTGCTGGGACTACAGGCATGAGCCACCACACCCGGCCTCTGTGATTATTTGGTCCCAATCATATAACATAACATATCACCCAATCACAGATTATGTTTAGTCTACAGCCTAAGGTTGGTGAGATGGGAACCACCCAGCACAGCGGGATCTCCTTGGAACCTAAATCCAGTGATGGAACCTTATTGTCCACAGTCTTTTGTGGTATGTGCTACCACCAAAGGTCCTCTCCTAACCTATCATGTGTTCAATACATCTCAGCTCCTAGACTTGCTGAAGCCAACAGAATAAAAGAAGCTCTCAGCATCGCGGCCAATACTGACATGACGTGAGGCTTCCCCCTGCTGGCCAAAGAAGCCTCTGCCCTCCAGGTTGGCCTCTTACATTAAGGTTCAGGATGGATTGGGGCACAAAGGCAAGAAAAAGACACCCTACAACTTTGGGGTACCCTCTTCCAATCCAACGTGGAACCTGCTAACATTGTCCTCCCAGTACCTCTACACCTAGGGATGGCAGTGGCCGCCACTACCTGGAAAACACATGGCTGTTGCTATGGTTGCTGTTGCCATAGGCAACATTGGCATTGGCATTGTTGGTATTGGCACGAGCCAGGGGGTTGGTGCGTGGATCTTGATGGAAGTCCTCCAAGAAGACCGGTGACTCCAGCTCTTCCATCTCTATCTCAGTAAACTGGAGAGGTCTCTGACTGGCCATGACGGGGGGCAGGGAGTTGGTCCTTTCCAGGAAGTTGTCCACCTGGCCAAACAGTCCTCCAGTCCTCTAGGGGCAAGGAGACAAGCAGTGACTAGGGGATGAGGGCAGGGAGGGCATGGGGGGCTGTCACTCTGGGACAGTGGTGTTAGGAACAAGCGATAGTATTGGGAGACAAATCTTATAAGGCCAAAGGAGGATGCACTGAGTGGTGAGATCAAAAGAGCAGAGAATTCCTACCCTTAGAAAGTTCTTCGTTTGATGGGGTAGACAGCACACACCTAAGGAGGTATATAGGGGACGCAGGCACACAGAAGAGAAGTGTGGTGTAGGGGAGAGAGGGCTGAATTGGGAGTCTGCAGCATTGGGTTCTAGTCCCCTCTCTGAAATGGATTTACTAGGTGATATTGGACATCTCACATGATCTCTGTGGGCCACTATTTCCTCATGAATAACCCCAAAAGGCCTAATTAGGTGTCATTAAAGACCTTCCAGCTCTAAAGTGTTATAAGAAACACCAGACAGCACTAACGATGGAGGACTGGCCTCAGTGGAGGCAGGCTGGGCATTTGATCCTGGAGGGCCTCTGGGAGATGGGTCGTTGCCTAGGGTTTGTGGGGAGGAAAGGGAAGGGGTGAGATTTGGTAGGGAAAAGCAGGAAAGGGTGTGTTGCATTTGACACCTCTAGTAGGTCAGATCATTGATTCTGACTTCCAGGAGAGGTGGGTGGTGAGGTGGAGAGACAGAGAGGGATATCTTCAGCTCCCATGCATGTCCCCCTGTCGTGTGGCTGGGCTCCTGGCCCTCCTCTCTGTGAGACACTGCCACTCATGGTGTCTAGACCACTAGGGGTGCTCCTGGCTCTCCCTCACCCGGAATATTCCCTCCTCCATTGCAGCCTCCACCATGGCTCTCTCCAGCTCCTCCTCAGCAGCCAGGTCTCCTGAGACCGTGCGACGGATCTCGGGGGCTGCCTCTTCCTCAATGGTCCGCAGTCCTGCCTGGGGATGGCGAAGGGACTCAGTTATCTCTCCAGCCCAGGAGAGGAGACCAGAACCTCTTATTTTTTATTATTTATTTATTTATTTATTTTGAGACAGAGTCTCACTCTGTTGCCCAGGCTGGAGTGCAGTGGCACAATCTGAGCTCACTGCAACCTCCGCCTCCCAGGTTCAAGTGATTCTCCTGCCTCAGCCTCCTGAGTAGCTGGGATTACAGGCATGTGCCACCACGCCCCGCTAATGCTTGTATTTTTAGTACAGATGAGGTTTCACCATGTTGGCCAGGCTGGTCTCGAACTCCTGACCTTGTGATCTGCCCACTTGGCCTCCCAAAGTGCTGGGATTACAGGCATGAGCCACCATACCTGGCTAGAACCACTTCCTGTGGCTTACTTGTTTCTTATCACTGTACCCAGGGCTCTCCCGAAGCCCCAGCCTAGGCCCCAGTCTCCCTCTTGGGTTATTGAATGTCTCAGGTACCTGAGAGGCCACCAGGTTCTGCTCTGGCCTCTGGGATAGCCCACACCTTAATTGTTCCCAATGAGTCATCTCTTGACCCCATGGATGAAAATTTCATGCCCTTCCAAGGCTTCCAGTTTGAGAAGTGTTCTTACTCAGTACAGTCTTCTAGATTAGTGATCTCTATTGATTGCATATGTCATATATATATAGTTGATCAAAGTTAATATCACCAGTAATGGGACAAATCAAGACTGGTGTCACCTAATAGCTTGTAATGAGAACATAGCATCATTTCTGTGGCATTCTTATCCAAGATGCATATCCTAGTAATCAGACAAACCCAAATTGAGGGACATACTGACTTGCAGTCTTCAAAAGTGTCAAGGTCATGTCAAGGAAAGACTGAGGAACTCTTCCAGATGGAAGAGATTAAAGAGATATGGCAACTCAATGCACTGTGATTCTGGATTGGATCCTTTTGCTATAAAGGACATTTATTGGGACAGCAAGTGAAATTTGAATGGGGTCTGAGGATTAGAATGTAGTAATGTATCAGCCTGGCATGGTGACTCACATCTGTAATCCCAGCACTTTGAGAAGCTGAGGCAGGCAGATCACTTGAGGTCAGGAGTTCGAGACCAGCCTGGCCAACATAGCAAAACCCCATCTCTACTAAATATACAAAAAGTAGCCTGGCGTGGTGGTGTGTGCCTGTAATCCTAGCTATTCAGGAAGCTGAGGCATGAGAATGGCTCGAATCCAGGAGGCGGAGGTTGCAGTGAGCCAAGATCTTGCCACTGCACTCCATCCTGGGCGACAGAGCGAGACTCTATCTCAAAGACAAACAAACAAACAAAACAAAAAAAAAGCATCAGTGTTAATTTCCTGATTTTGGTAGTTATGTTGTGGTTACATAGAAGAATTATGCAGGATAACGCCCTTGTAATACACATTTTGCCTTGAATACACATAATGCCTTGAAATATGCATTAAAGTGTTTTTGGATGATGGAACATCGTTTTGGAGTTACTCTCAAATGGTTCAGAAAAAAAAGGTTTTGTGTTATACTTGCAACTTTTTAAAAGTATGATATTATTTCAAAATAAAAATAGCCATTGAAATAAAGTTTTGAGCACAGCTCAAATGCATGTGTATTTGGGGGATTTATAAATTACATGCATTACAATGAACACAAAAATAGAAATAAAACCAGAAAAGATAAAACATAAAAGTTCTAACATTTTCTTTTCATACCCAATGTGACTTTTTTTTTTATTTACTTATCTTTTGAGATGGAGTCTTACTCTGTCACCCTTGCTGGAGTGCAGTAGTGCAATCTCGCCTCACTGCAACCTCTGCCTCCCAGGTTCCAGTGATCCTCCCACCTCAGCCTCCCAAATAGCTGGGATTACAAGCGTATGCCACCATGCCCAGCTAATTTTTGTAATTTTAGTAACGATGGGGTTCTACCATCTTGCCCAGGCTGGTCTCGAATCCCTGACCTCAAGTGATCCGCCCTTCTCAGCCTCCCAAAGTGCTGGGATTACAGGTGTGAGGCGCCGCACCTGGACCCATACCCAGCGGGACATTTTAAGAGCTCTTCGTGGATCGCCTTTCTTTAGAGACCACTGTTCTTTTTTTTTTCTTTTGAGACACATTCTCACTCTGTCGCCTAGGCTGGGGTTCAGTGTCTCAATCTCAGTTCACTGCAACCTTTGCTTCCAGGGTCAAACGATTCTCATGCTTCAGCCTCCTGAGTAGCTGGGCTTACAGGCACATGCCACTACACCCAACTAATTTTTGTATTTTTGGTAGAGATGGGGTTTCGCCGTGTTGGCCAGGCTGTTCTTGAACTCCTGACCTCAAGTGATCCACCTGCCTCGGCCTCCCAAAGTGCTGGGATTATAGGCGTGAGACACCACACCTGACCTAGAGACCACTGTTCTTGTCTAACTTGTTTTTTCTTCGAACAAATCCTATTTTCTTTGGTCCTATCATCCAGAGATGAAGTGCCCCTGGTTCTTTTTTTGAGGTTGAAACATCTTCAATCGTGGACTATCTAGAACTGTCTTGACATTTTTTCACTCTTCTGGGCTTTCTTTGTCCTTCTATGTCTCCGTCATTGGCCCTTCAAGGACATAGAAGGATAACTAGAGTCTGGAGACCTGGCTCAGTCAGGGAGCCCCTTGGAATGTACCTGGATTGGGCTTACCTGGATCTGTACAATGTCCTTCTTGGGCCGATAGCCATAATACTCCTCCTGGCGCTTCATGAACTTCCGGAAGTGCTCCTGGATGAGGAATGTGGCGTAGAACTTCCCCACTGTCACCTCATCATCTGCAGAGGAGCCAACAAGAGATGCCCTGAAGGCTGGTGGGAACCTGACACTGGTTCAGAGTGGGAGCCAGCTGTAGCCAGGCCCACGCATGCGAGCAATCCCTTGTCTTGCTGACTTGGTCACTGGGCACTTTCCATCCTGAGGTTAGATGCCTGTGGGCTCTACCTAAGGCATTTATGGAGGGTTTAGTCCATTCTCAGATTCCCATGGGGCTCCTTGGAGAAGCTCCCCAACCCCATTCCTTGGCTGTTTCTGGACTCTGGTTCCCCAAAGCAGCACCTACCTCCTATTGGAGGGATGACCTGGTCTAAGAGCTTCATGCTGGTTCTCTTCCAGATCTTCTTGATGATGGCCCTCAGCTCCTCATTGGCTTGCTCGAAGTTACCTGGAGCAGGAGAAAGGCAAAGAGGCCAAAACTTATACAGATCACACCAACTGCACTTGACAAGGCCACCCAGTTCTTTCTGAACCTCTCAGCCAGCCAGTCATTTACTAAGAAACATTGGCTGAGTTTTGCGGCAGCTGCCTTGCAGGTACTGGCAATGGTGGGAGGGCATCACTGCCCCCCTGAGGCAGCCCACATCTTGGGTCATGTACTTTCTCCCCACAGGCCTTGGCTTCCAGTGCCCAAGTGGTTGGTTTTACAGGCTGTCATCTCCTGCTCTTTTTCCAAAATCTTTCAATTCCCCAGGCACTGTGGTCTGTCCCAAATACCCCCAGGCAGACTCGCTGCAGCTCTAACCTGCTCCTTCCTGACTCCTGGCCTTCCTCATCTTGCCCTCCTAATGAAGCTTACCCTGAGGTTGTCTCAGAACCCTGCAGTGGTCCCCATGTGAGGATGGACCTGATACAACTGGAGACTTGAGCTTGATACAGTGGAAGCCCTGAGCAAGGGCTCAGAGACAATACTAAGACCCCACCCTGACTCCTTCCCCAGCTTCCACCATGTCTGTCTTCCCAGTAGGTGAGGACCTGCAGGTTTAGTGGAGTCGAATGTGGACTCCCGTCAGCCTGCCCAGTGCTGCCTGAGAACCTCCTCTCCTCCTGCTCAGAGCCAAACTACAGGGCACTCCTGACCCCTGTGCTAGCACTGGCCCTTCTCTGGTCCCCAGACACAGCTAAGGAGTGTGGGAACAGACACTTGATGATCTTTGCCCTGCAGAGAACCCTCAGACTCCCTCTGAGCCCTGAGGGGCATGAGGACTTTGTTCCTGTGGCCTAGGGTCCTCCCTCTGCTGCTTCCCACAGTTTTTAAGAGCAATCTTGAGCTCTGAGAATTTGGCAGAATCTGTGCCAGAAACAGCCTCTGGGAGAAAGGAGCGGGCTCACATTGGAAGGCCCTCTCACCTTCCGTCTTGATCTTGAGTGCTGTGCGGACCAGGGCGAAGAGTGTGGCATTGAAGGTGACTGTGCCGTCACTGTTCAGGGGCATGTTCATGCCCACCAGCCGCTGTGCAGGGAGAGGCAGTGGCTTGCTGCTGAGCTGGGACAAGCTTGGCAAGTCATCCTCACCCAGTCTGTGGGCTGGGAGGGGATGAGACATGAGGGCTGGGGGTGTCGGCTGACCAGGACATCCTTTGTGAGGGGACAGAATGATGAGTTGGGTGACATTGTTGAGACTTTAGGTCCTCCAGGAGGAACTTGGGGACCCAGGAGATTCCAGCTCTAAAAAGCTTCATTCCATCAGGTCCTCACTAGCTTCCCTGTGTCTCGGTGACTCTTCCCCTCCCTGGGGCCACCCATCCCTGGCAGCTCTGGTTACCTTACAAGCTACACGATGTGGGCAGAACTTCCCAAAGCCCAGAGGGGGCTGAATCCGTCTCAGCAGGGTCACCACGTCCAGGTGTTTGATCCTCCCCCTGCAGGACACACAGACTTATGTAACTGGTACCCTCCTCTGCCACCAGAACCTTTCTGTTCAGAGGATGGGCAAAGGGAGAGACAGCCAGGAAACAGAGGACCATTTCCTTATTTTCCAACTGCGTTTAGGAAGTGGGAGCCCAGTTCCCTTTTAAAAGAAGAGACAATGTTAGGATTAACTGTTGTCTACAAAATGGGTACCCCAAAATAAGCTCTCTCTTTTGGGGCGTTCCCTCGGATATCAGATCTCCAGGTCTGGAATCCAGCCCTCATTTTCCCCATCAGGATCTTTCTTAGGTTTTGGTCAAGTTAATAGGGCCTCTTAGGCTATATTAATAGAAGGAGAGGGTATAGATCAAGGGAGGTGGACGCCCACTTCCAGAGACTGGTCCAGAGTTGGAAACCACATTTTCACTGGCACCATGACTCCCAGAATAGACATAAAACAGAACAACCAGGGAGGTCAGATCAAAAGACAAGCATGGCCAGAGCAGCTTGTGAGTGTTGCCTGAGAAAAATCATTTTGGAAGGTCCTACTGGCTTCCTCTTTTCTTTGATGGGGCGGGGGGGCTGTGAAAAAGAGATGAAACATTCCCCACCTGTCTCCAGAGGGCTGAGTGAGGACTTGTGGGTGACTGGTAGAGGCAAGTAGGTTTGGCTCCTGCTGATGGAGGCACTTTAAAGCATGGTTACTATGGCACCAGACAGACCTGCGTTGAATCGTGGCACCATCTCTTACTAGCTGCATGGCCTGGGGCAATTTATTTAACCTCTCTGAACCTCAGTTTCCTCATCTGAGACTGAGACCATTGGGAGATGCCTATTTCCTATTGGGAAGGAAAGTAAGAGAGCCGTGCTCTCCAAGCTTTAAAGTGCATACGAATGTCCCGAGGCTCAGGTTCAGAGCAATGCAAGTGTCTGACTCAGTCAGTCTGGGAGGGGCCTGGGACTCTGCATTTTAATCAAGCTCAGATTCTGCTGGTCAGAGGACCACACTTTGATTTGGGGTCTAGAGTGTCTGGTGAGGTATAGAGCTTCCTACTCCTAGGAGTGTTCAGGCAGGAGCTGGATGACCATTTCTTAATAAAGTCAAGGGTGTGTCCACCCTGGGAAGCTGTAGGATTCCTTCCAACCTGGAGAGACTCTGATTCTGTGGTCTGAGACCTCGGATAAATGAAGGGGGAAGGAGAAGCCCACTCATACTGAATAAACTGGTGAGTGACTCCCTGAGAGACGCTAGGAAGGGTCTAGGATGGAGGGCCCAGCACAGAGCTTACAGACTGGACTCACTTAGCCTCCGGGTCATACTCTGCCCAGATGGCCTTGAACTCATCCAGGTGATGAGGGCCCAGGATGGACCAGTCCCGGGTGAGGTAGTCAAAATTGTCCATGATGACAGCCACAAAGAGGTTGATGACCTGCAAGAGAAGAACCAGGGAGTCCCAACACAGAAAGGCAGGTGGCACAGGGTTAGGGTGGGGGAGCTGGGAGGTGTCCACTGGCCTACAACTTCTCACTACCTGTGCTCTTGGTTCTAGCCCTTCTGAACCACCCACATGGCACACACAGCAATGCTCCGTCATGTCTCTGTGCTCTTGCACAGACAGTGCCCTCTGGCCTTGCTAAATTCCTTTTGATGAGTGCTAACCCAAACAAGAAAAAAAGTAAGAACTTTTGGCAACCTCTCTAGAGTATGAAAAAGCACCCAGGAAACAAAGCCACACTCAGGATGACCAGAACCAGGGACAACCTAACTAGAGCTTCCTGTGTCCCCAAGTTGTATCCCAGGAGAGGTGGAAGTTGGCCAGGAAGGGGCAAATAGGCTCCCCCATGCCTCAGTGCATCAAAGCCCTCTCCCCATCCCGCAGGCCCACAGTGTCTCACCAGGAAGGCGCAGAGCATGTAGAAGCTGATGAAGTAGTAGTATGCAAAGTTGGTGCCACATGTGTACTCCTCCCCTGGGGCGTAGTCCGACTCTGGGTCACACAGCTTCCCATAGCTGCAGGCCAGTAGGATCTCCTGCCAGGCCTCACCTGTTGCACACCTAGAGGACAGAAGAGGCTCCTGTCACCTATCTGCTCCTGCCTGGCCCCGCAGGAGGCTGGTAGCCAGGTGGGAGCAGGGTGTGGACAGATGAGCAAAATGGGGCTGTTGCCCAAAGGTAGGGAGGTCCAATCTTCATGTTCACCATGTAGCTCAGTGTGAGCTGGGCCTGTTTCCCCTCTGTGCTGCAGCCCTCACGGGGTGTTACAAGCAGGAGCTAAACTTTAGAGAAGAGGGCAAAGTCAATCTATGATTCAAGTTACTAGAGGGATGCACTGTTCTGACCAAAGCAAGGCAGGGTCAGATGTCACAGAGGCCTCAAAGAGGTTAACTGACTCCATTCTCTGAGGTAACTCCACAGTTGAACCCAACTGGCTGAATTCAACTACCACCCACTCTAACTGAGTCACAAAAGTAGGCTTAGATTTCACACCTTGTGGATGTGTTGCTATCGAGTGAAGAATCGCAATGCATCCGAGGTGCATATGCATGACATGTTTGCATTTTTCCCGTAACTGCTACCACCTGCGCTGTACATAACCTCCCTCCACCTCTCCAGCTGGGAAGAAGGGTCTCCCCTAGTCACATTCAGCCAGACTGCATAACTTCCCACGCCTTTGTGTCTAATAACTGTCTCACTTCAGCCAGCTCTCTTCCTTCCTGGAGCAGGCAGTGCAGGGTGGCCTCGGATTTGGAGTTGAGGTGCAGAGCCAGGGGCGAGGTGGGAATCTCCTCCTGAACACAGTGAGGTGGCGGTCTCCTTTTCACAGGCCACAAGGGCTGCAGGCTGCTGTGACCTCATGGAGCCTTCTATAGGCTGTGCCAAGAAGGGGCCGTGGGTGTGGGTGTCCCTAGGCTTTGTCTGGTCTCAGTGGAGCATTCCACTGTGGGCCAGGAAGCTCACCTCTCTCACCTGGCTCCTGCACACCCAGCAGGCCTGCAGCCCAGGATCCTCGGTTGCAATCCAAGCTCTAGCTCCTGTGCCCTGGCAAAGCATAGGCCCCTGCGCCCTACTTGTGGCAGCGCCCCCCGCCCCATCTGGTTCTTTGCTCTGCCTTTCCCTGCATTCCTGCTCATGCTCTGGGAGCAACAAGGGCAAATGTCCAGGAGAAGATATTTGACCCTGTCTTTTGCTTCACAGGGATGAGATGGGAGGAGAACGCAGCACTTCACTCAGTGGAGGAGCCCAGTGCAAAACAAGGCTGTGGGGCCACTTGTTCAAAAACAATGAATGTCTTCAAGACAGTGACAGCAGAGCATGCAACCAAGCAGGGGACCCTTCTGAGTGTAGGGCCCGGTGTGGCTGCACAGGTCACACACCCATGAAGCCAGCCCTGGCTCCAGTGCAGATTACAACAGAGCAAAGGCTGACTGGTCAGTGGGGTGGGGTTGGGGGCGGTGGGAGACACTTGCCTGAAGAGCAGCAGCACAGCTTGTGGGAAGGTCTGGAAGTTGTTGTTCCGGTTTATTTGGGTCCCATCCACCAAGGCGATCTTCCCAAACATCTGCAAGTCACAAAGGGCCCTGACTGTGGAACCTAGATTCAAGTGTCCCCTCAGCTTATACCCCACTGCCTTCTCCTGCCTGACCCCCACTTTCGCCCCTACTTCCCCAAAATCCCCTTCATTACAGGCCACATCAGACCTGAAGCCAAAAAAATGGGATTATTTTCTAGGTCAGGTAAAATTCTTCCCAGCAAGCCAAAGAAAAGTAGGAGGGTAGACCCGTTTTCCCAGCAGCAAGCAGACCTGGCGAGTCAATGTGTGGGGGAAGGGCTCTCAGGGGAGGGTAGACAGAGGCCACCCAGGCCTCCAGTTGGGCCTTAGAGACACAGCCTGGCCCCTGCTGTCCACCCACATGCCCAGGTTTCTCCTGGATGGCATCCAAGCATCTGACACTCCAGCCATCCACCATCAGGGAGGTTGCCCCTCCTTCTTTCTCACGAGCAAGGCAGGCAGGGCAGAGGGTCCAGCCCGTGTGCTGCTCAGGCTCCTCAGGGTCCACTGATGCCCCCTCTAACCTGGCCAAGATTCATGCTTTGGCCTGGGCCCACCTGCCTCTCACCTGCATGCCAATGACGGCGTAGATGAAGAAGAGCATGACGATGAGCAGAGCCACGTAGGGTAGGGCCTGCAGGGCGGGCGGGAGCACCAGTCAGTGTCTTAGGGCTCCACTGTGTGTCTGCAGCCCTGCCCTCTGTTAGCTCCCCAGGGCTTGGCCTTGCCCTGGGCTCCCCTGGGGCCCACCCTGGGCTGAGGCAGATGTCCCTAGTGGCCTCCCCAGGTACGTGCAGTTTCCAGGGTCCCTGTTGCACCTGGAAGGACTTGATGAACGTCCACAGGAGGGTGCGCACTCCCTCTGCCCGGCTCAGCAGCTTGATCAGCCTCATGACACGGAACAGGCGGAAGAAGGCACTGGAGATGCGGGCACTCTCGTCTGGGTCCTGCGGGGCAGCAGCCCCAGAGGTCAGTCTGGGGGCAGCACCTCAGAGGGGTAAGGGGCAGGGCGGGGAGGGAGGTGCACTGTGTGTGTTGGGGAGATGTTTGTGGAAGGCTCCAGCCCCACCTCTGGCCCCTGCTGTCCACTAGTTCGGGACCATCCGCAGGTGCAGGGCTCTGGGGCTGTTCAGCTGGGAGGTAGGGAAAACGATGTGGGGCACCAGGCAGTGTGGTGAAGCCCACACTTGGGAGCAGTGGCAGGGATTTGCCTCGGGGTGTGGCTGCACCCAGGCCCACTGCCTGCCCTCTCAGACCTCCTGCACATCTCACTATCTTCTCAAGCTGCCATGGAGTCAAGGACCCTGGTGGCCCTCCTAGAGCCCCTCCCCGGCATCCTCCCAGTGCAAAGATTTCCCAAAGCTTGGCTGCATTATTGCATAAACTCAATGTGGCTACTCCCCATCACTCCCACCCCACACGCGGCTGTTCTAAGCCAGGCAAGCCTCTAATCTTGTGCCAGCCTTAGACACACGAATTACTCTGGAAGGGGAGAGCTGTCCCTGCTCTGCTTCCTGTGTCCTCAAAGGCCTTGTGCCCAATGAACTGTCACTAAGGTCCTTTGCCAGCAGTCACAGTTCTCTCTGGACTGTGTTTCCATCTGCATAGATGATGCCAGAGAGAACCCACACTCCATCTCCCAGGGCTCTGAGGAAGCCACTATATCCATGCACACTTGACTGCAGAGCCTCTGCCCCCACCCGAGCCTAGCCTGGGTCCTCAGCGGGGCCTGCCCTGGGGAGGGAGCCCTGAGTGCTGATCCACCCCATGCAATCCACACAGCCAGGCCCATGCATGCAAGTGGCAGGGCAGGAGCTGGTGAGCGTGCCGGGCAGGCTCGTGCAGCCTGAAATTACAACGTTCCCGCAGCCTCCACCCAGGCAATACAGTCCCCCGCTGGAGGCCAGGAAAGTCTGTGGAGAAAAGAGACGAGGGGAGGGGAAGGAGAGGAGAGAGAGGAGGAGGGACACGTGGGAGGGAGGTGAAGAGACGTGTCAGAAAGGACAGACACACAGAAGAGTTAAAGAGAAAAAGACAGAGGCAGGGGCTAAAGACCCCACATGGCTGTCAATCAGGGGCGGGGTGGGTGGGAGTGAGGACTGAAGCTCTGTGGGAACTGTGAGGCAAGAGGCAGGGATGAGAAAATAAGAAGGGGAGGGAAGGCTGGACACAGACAGGTCCCTTCTCATTTTGGAAATGCAGCTACCAGTGGCAAGGGTTTGGGTTTTTCTTATGTTTGGGTTATGTGATGCTAGGGATGTCCCTAATAAGGGCGCATTGGAAAATGCCTGCTCATTGTAAATGGATTCACATCCGTAGTGCCCTGAGGCCAGGGTCCAGGCCCCTGTGGAAGTCCCATCTCCCAGGAGCACACTCCTCCGGGGGAGTCTGAGATCCCCACAGCAGATGTTTCTCTACCCCGGACTGGAACTGGGACCAAGGCTGCTATCTCAGTAGTCAGGCTCTTGAAGAGCAGGTGGGAAGGTGTGTGGGAGCAATTTTTTCCTATTTATTCCCTTGGGCCACGCTTCATGTGACACCCTTGTTCCGGAGCCCTGGGTCAAAAGAAGTCATTGTTTTATCTTCCAATTATCCACAGGTAGACTGATCCCTGGCATACTGGTGTTCCCATTAAACAACACTGTTTGGGGCAGATTTTCCCTGGACTACTGGTTCTCAACCCTGGATGCATGTCAGAATCACCTGAAGAACTCAAAAAATACACATATCTTTGCTGGGTCTCCACTTAGGTCAATTAAGTCAGCTTCTAGGGGATGGGGCCTGGCTTCAGAAGTTTAAATACACCTCAGGTGATTCTCATATGCAAGCAAGGATGATGACCAGTGTTCTATACCTGTGCTATCCAATATGGTAGCCACTAGTCACATGTGACTATTTGAATTACAATGAAAATTGAATAAAACCAGAAATCGTTTCCTCAGTTCCTCTAGCCACCTTTCCAGTGACAAGTAGACATGTGTGGCTAGAGGCTACTCTATTGGACAGGGCAGACCATTTCTGTCCTTGCAGAAAGTTCTAACTAATGTGCTCCCCTAGCCCTTTCCCTGGTTTTGTACATCAGGTATGTAAATCAACCTTTATGAGACTTTAAGCAGACACTACTGGTAAGGGACATCTGCTAAAAATCAAATAAAAACCAGTGACACCCTCCTGGCCTCCACCACCAAAGACACCGTTTTGATATATCCAGGCTTCCCCTACACAGACCTCAAATTTTAACAAGTAACTATTTTTAGTTTGGGCTGTTTATTTTGGCTGTTTAGATTTCTCTGCTCTGTCTGTGCTGGTGAGAAGTGCTGCTGTCAAACCATGGAGCCTTTTGGGATACTATTTCCCAGCAAAAACTGAATGTGGATAGAAATACACAACACACACACAGACTCACACACACACGCGCGCACACTAGTTTTGCTCAGAGCCCACCCTGCCCCTCGCTAGCTCAGCATCCCCAGGGGATCTGAGCAGATGGGGTTGTCTGTCACTGTTCTGTGCATGGAGAGTGAACAGGGTTCCCACCCTGGTCCTCCCTTAGCACATCAGACAGCTGGTGTGACAGCCAAGTCCCCACTCCCTGCCAGAGCTCAGCCTCAGCTGAGGGTTCCTTCCTCAGAGACTCCAGACTTTTCTTCAGCTGTTCCTCTCACCCACACCCCACCTCAGGCATCTCCAGTGCTCATCCTTCTACCCCATCCCCAACTCACCCTAAGGTTCACCCCACAGGCCAGCACAGCCTAAGGGCTTTCCGTTGAGCAGTGGGCAGTTCAGAAGAAAGCCCTATGCATGGGTGAGCCCCTAGCTTTAGGGCCAGTCCCCTGCTGGGATCCCTCATGGCCAGATCAGCCAGCTTTCTGATATCCCACCCTGGCTCAGAAAGAAGAATGCTCATCTTTTCTCTCTTCCACTGTGTCCCTCCTAGGATGCCACTTGGGCAACTGTTTTTTGATTTTGGCCTCTGACTCTCGGATAGTCTCCGCCCTCCATCGTTGCAGCAACCTTCAGCTGCAGACCCGCGGCAAGGCAGCCTCTGGAGGGTTCTGCTTCTAAGACCTTGAATGTGGACCTCTCCGGCTGGAACTGCCTCCCTGCTCCTTTCATCCCCCTCATGAGGCAGGTCCTGCTGCTGTTTCTCATTCCACCGCCAAGGCCTCATTCCCTTGGTCCAGATTCTGGGAGCCTTCCTATTAGCTCAACCTTCAAAATAGATCCAGACACGGATCCCTTCTCACGGCCTCCACAGCCAGCCCCGGCCCCCATCGCCTCTCACCTGGATCACTGTGGGAATCGCCTGACTACTCTCACTGGCTCAGCCCTCGTGTCCCTTGCAGTTTAGCTTGTTCACAACACAGCAGCCACAGTGATTGTTTTAGAACTAAAGTCTGTTCACACTTAAACCCTCCAAAGGGCTCTTGTCTCCCTCAGAATAAAATCCAAGATCGTAACCGTGGCCTTCAAGGGCCTAGATGATTTGGCCCCTGCCTTCTCTCTCTTACCTCATCTCCACCACTCTCTCCTCCAGCTATAAGGGCCTCCTGCTCTTCCTCCAACTCAGCAAGCACCATCCTGCTGCAGGGCCTTTGCACTGGCGTCCTGTTCTGCCAACACTCTGGCCCCCGTTCTGGCATGGCTCATGTCCTTGCTTTCTTCAGGTCACTGCTACAGTATCATATGGACACCACCCTTCCATTCTCTTCCACTCTAAGCCCCTATTTCCCTTTATGTTTCTGTATAATACTATGTATTTGTCATACCTGTCGTATTAGGGATTGATTTATTTATTGCCAGTTTGTTCCACAATTTTGTTCACTGCAATATCTCAGCAGCAAGAACCTAGCCTGGCACACGGGAGGTGCTCAGTACATATTTGAGAAATAAATGAGCGAGTCTTCTAACTGGGTCTCTTAATTTTAGTCATTCTGACTTCCTGCCGCTCACCTCCAGGTTAGCTTTTTAGAAGCAGAGCTCTAAGGGCTCAGCGTGGTGGCTCACACCTGTAATCCCAGCACTTTGGGAGGCTGAGGCAGGTGGATCACTTGAGCCCAGAAATTGGAGACCAGCCTGGACAACATGGCGAGACCCCATCTGTATATTCCAAAAACATATTTTTAAAAAAGAAGTAGGACTCTAGTCCTCCCACTGCCCTGTTTAAAAACCTTTGGTGACTTCCCACTGCCTGCTCCATAAAGCTGAAGCCTCCTCTCACCGCTTAGCTCTCCAGCCTTGCCCTCTCTGTTCTCCTGTCTGCATGTTCTTATGCTTCCGATAAACTGGACCACTCAGCATGCCCTGAACCTTCTTTGCATTTCCTGCTCTGTGCCTCTCCTACAATAGCCCTGCCTGAGGTGCTTGCTCTCCTCTACAGCTCCAGTCACCACCTCCCTTTCCTTCAGGCAGATGGCACCACCTCCATGAAGCCTTCTCTGACCACCCCACTCAGAGATGACTTTCCTTTCCATTACAGCTCTTGCCTTTGATAGTGTAGTAGGTACATCCATTGTGTCTCCCTGGTATCTGAGTTATCTCTCCGCCCAGCAGGATGATAGTCCCTTGAGGGGAGAAGCCACGACTTGTCATTCCATCTTTTTAACCCCTGGGGTTCCATGTTGCACACACAGTGGGCACCCCACAAATATCTGTGGACTGAACACATGCTCTTGGACCCACCCTAGTGATGGCTCTGCCTGCCTGATACTCACGTCGATCTCGCTGAGGATGACATCAATGATGCTGCCAATGACAATCAGGAAGTCAAACACATTCCAGGGGTCTCCAAAGTAACCCTGGGAGGGAAAAGGATGGAAGAGCGAGGGGGTGAGCTTTGGGAGAAAGGAACTCTGGCTGCTAGCAGAGGACAGTGTCCCACTCGAGTTAATGTGGAGCTGTGGGTCAGGTCAAGGTGAGGTGCCCGTGACTCCACCTCCCACTGGTGCTCCAGTGGGCTCCCCCACGCCAACCCTCCTCTCCCCTTTGCTCTTTATTTCCCCTCCTCCAGAGCAGAAAGCAGTGGACGGGGGGAGGGGAGAATCGTTGGAAACTCAGAATTTGGGGTCCTGGTCCATATAGAGATATCTTTCATCCCCTGAACCCCACTGAACATCCTGTCTGGGGCTTGACAGTGCAGAACTGACAGGGCTGTGCTGGGAACCATGGGAATGGACTTGAGAATCATAGAGACAAGGCAAGATTTTTCCCCAGCCCTGGGCCTGTTCTTCAGAAACTTCAGGGCAGGCAAGAATGTAAGAGAAGCTCAAAGGAAGAGGCACCCACAGTCTTTCTGTCATCGGTCAATTCTGGCTGCACGAAGATTTGCCTGCCCTGTGTCTGAAGGTGGAAGTGGGCAAAGGGGTGAGCAAGTTGGGGGCAGAAGTGCTGGGCAAAGGGGCCCTGATAAGATGAGGGATGGGGTGGATGTTCCACCGGAAGGCCCCCCCGCCCAGCAGCAGCTTCTTAACTGGCCCTGCAGCCCCCACACTTACCCTGGCCTTGAAGGCCATGAGCTTGAGGATCATCTCCAGGGTGAAGATGATAGTGAAGGCCACATTGAGGATGTCTGAAATGTGGTTCATCTGCTCTGACTGGTTGTAGTGCTGTGGAGGGGACACAGGAGCAGTGGGTCGGGGGGCCGGGTTTGCCCACCCTGTAGATTGCATTCCCAGAGCCCCTGCCTCTTCCTGGGGAGGCCCCAACCCTTTCTTGGGCCCCCTGCTCACCTTGTTTTAGCTCGGAAAACTAGAAGCTGCTTTAGCAATCCCCTGAGTTCCACCAAATTTTACAAACATCCTCCCCCTACCCCACAAAAGAGGTAACACAGGAGGGGAGGGGGCTCCAATTCCAAGTCCTGTCGAGTGCGTTCATTTACATGCAGGGCTGCAAGGCCAGAGCTCATTTACATATCTGATCTGGGAGGACCAGGATGGGAGGTCGTCCAGGCAGGGCTCTGTGACAGGTTCTGTTTAGTCATTTGGGTACAGGACTAGGAAAGAAGACCCCTGGGTTCCACAGTCCGTGTTATCACTGGTTACTAGTGGGAAACCGAGAGCTCACCAAGCTTCCTGTGTCTGCACACCACCCCCCGTCATGGTGAGGCATGATGGTGAGGCCCCTGTCACCCACCACTATGACCCTCCTTAAATCTACTTCCTTGTAAGTTTTCCCAGGGATCTCTGACCCTTTTATTAGAAAGTGGATGAAATTCTACCTCTTCTACAAAACCTTCCAGGTAGTTTGGGAGGATCCGATGACTGCCTCCACCCTGCCCTGCCTCGGCAGGACTGCCCAATTCTGCTGCCTGACTCAGCCCCAAACACAAGCCAGTGCTGATGATCCTCTGTTACCTCGGCCTCCTGGCTCAGTGATTGTCTTTCCATATCATCATGACCTAGCAGTGTGTGTTCTTTTTTTTTTTTGAGGTGGAGTCTCGCTCTGTCGCCCAGGCTGGAGTGCAGTGGCACGATCTCGACTCACTGCAAGCTCCGCCTCCTGGGTTCACGCCATTCTCCTGCCTCAGCTTCCTGAGTAGCTGGGACTACAGGCACCCGCCACCACGCCTGGCTAATTTTTTTGTATTTTTAGTAGAGACGGGATTTCACCATGTTGGCCAGGATGGTCTCGATATCCTGATCTCGTGATCCGCCCGCCTCGGCCTTCCAAAGTGCTGGGATTACAGGCATGAGCCACCGCGCCCGGCCTGCAGTGTGTGTTCTTATCATTGGGTGTGTCTCAGGCTTTTACGAGCAGGAAGCCTAGCTGCACCATCCTATTTATACAGGGCTTAAGGAATCAGATGCTTAACCAAGGCTTGATAACGATGCTGCTAATTATGATATTGTCTATAAAGGGTGCTCAACTCCCAAGAGAGGCACCTGTTTTGCAAATACTAAATCCATTTTTCTTGGGACCAGAGCCAAGATTCCAGCCAACTCAACCATCCAGATTTGCAACAGCAGAAGAAAAACAGAGAACGCACTTTCTACTTCCCACACTTTCTCCTCCTTCTGTGATAGCTATCTCCTGTTTGCAGAATTACCATACTATTTTTATGCTCCAATTACCTTCTTAATAAGCCATAAGTGCCTGGTGTCAAGGCCGGGGAACAGTTAACTTCTGTATTCCATGCAGCGCCTCAGCACACAGAAAACAGGAAATGTCTGCTGGGGGGGATCTGGGCTATCCTGCCCTACTCACCCTGCTCTACCCAAAGCCCAGGTCCCAGTCTGATCAGACATTTGTCTCCTGGGGAGCCCTTACCTGCATGCCAAGGCAGATGGTGTTGAGCATGATGAGGGCAAACATCAGGTATTCAAAGTAGGAGGAGGTGACCACGTACCACACCTGGTACTGGCATGGGTTTTTGGGAATGTAGCACCTCAGTGGGCGGGCCTTCAGGGCATACTGTACACATTGGCGCTGCAACACACACAACAGGACAGGTCAGCACCAAGAGGCCCCTCCCTCCCTCTCCACACCCACATCCATGGGCTTGACGGGCAAGTCAGGAGCAGCTGTGGCCAGGGGCTGTGGCTGAGGACTCTGCACTGTTTAGGGGAAGAATCCTGTTGGGCTCTTGGGTTCCCCTTGAGTTATCACAGCCCATTCCCATGGGTGCTCTAGACTAGCCTGGGGGTCTGAAGGGCTTCCTTTCTCTGGGCATCATGAGGTTCCATGAGAAGACCCACTCTACCAACTTGAATTGCTTCAGGTTGGAGATAGGGTAGGGTGCATGGAGGCCAGGGCTTGGCATCAAATGCGGTTCTGGGGTCAGCCTTAGGCCTCTCTTCCCTGGTTGGACCTAGGGCTCGGGCCAGCAGGATGCCTGCTGGAGCTCTGCCCTCCACCTCTGGCAGGTGGCCCAGGCACCTGGTTCTTGTCCAGCTCACAGTTCTTGTACTCAGTCTCTCCCTGCTCCTGGAAGGTGACAATGACGAAGCCCACGAAGATATTCATCATGAAGAAAGCAATGAGGATGATGTAGATGATGAAGAAGATGGCCATCTCCACACGGTTGTTGTAGATGGGACCCACGTCCTCCTTATTGGAGTCTATGGCCTTGTACAGCAGCCTGGGGGTGGGCAGAGAAGAGAGGACAGGCTAGGCGGGGTGACAAGGCAGAGAGTCAGGCTGGGAAGGATGGGCCTTTTCCCAGTGGCTGTGGAGAGCCAAGGGAACCTTCTCAACAGTCAAGTTATGGGACAGGAGTTAGGACGGGGCCAGGAAAGACCAGACCCAATCCTGGAATGGCTCTGCCTTTCCAGAGGTTGCCCCATCTATCCCTAGTCAATCAGTATTAACAATCTGCCCTGTGGGCAGAGAGGCATATACCTATGGGGGACTGAGTACATTTTGTCAGAGCGCCCTGGTCAGGCCTACTTTGGAGTGACCAGTCAACATACCATCAAACCATCAGAGAGTTGGTGGGTTTGTTGGGCACCTGCCACAGATAGCACTAGCACCATGGGGGCTGCAGAAGGGCAGGCTGGCTGTCTGGTCCTACCTGACCATGCCCATGAGGGACCTAGGCCCCAGCCCCCACTCACTGAGGCCATCCCTCGAAGGTGGAGACCGTGAAGAGGGACATCATGGCTGAGAGCACATTGTCGAAGTGGAAGTCGCTGTGTACCCACTCACGGCGGCGCAGCTCTATCTGCGTGGGGTCCCCGTCCTTGTACACGTAGTAGTAGCCCCTGTGGCAGTGAGGCCCAGTCACTCCACAGGGCACGGCTGGGCTGCCTTGCCCCACCCACATCCTCTGGGCCCTGAGTGAGGGGTGTGCAGGTGAAGTGAAGGTCTGGATCTGGGACCTGAGGGAACATCGCTGGGCAAGCCCGAGGAAAGGGGCCTCTGTGAGCATCCCTCCTAGGCCTAAAGGCTGAGCTTCCCCAGTTTCCAGCTTGCAGGGCCATCATCCACCAACACACAATCCCCTGCCCCGTGACCGTCCCACAGTGCTCCCTGTCCCGTGACCGTCCCGCCGTGCTCCCTGCCCCGTGACTGTCCCACAGTGCTCCCTGCCCTGTGACCATCCCACCGTGCTCCCTGCTCCGTGACTGTCCGACGGTGCTCCCTGCCCCATGACCGTCCCACAGTGCTCCCTGCCCTGTGACCCTCCCGCCGTGCTCTCTGCCCTTGACTGTCCCCCTGCTCTCCCTGCCCTGTGACCGTCCCGCAGTGCTCCCTGCCCCATGACCGTCCTGCCACACTCTCTGCCCGTGACTGTCCCGCGCTCTCCCTGCCCTGTGACTGTCCCACAGTGCTCCTTGCCCCGTGACCATCCCGCCGTGCTCCCTGCCCCATGACTGTCCCACAGTGCTCCCTGCCCTGTGACCATCCTGCCGTGCTCCCTGCCCCGTGTACCTGCACTCCTCCTCTGTCATCTTGGACAAGTCGGTGCACCTGAAGAACTTCCCCTGCAGCCAGGAGAAGGAGGGAGGGAGGGAGGGAGGCATGTTGTCATGGAAACAGGGTAGAAAAGTGGGCACTAGGAGTGAACAGTAGAAGCGGGCAGGGAAGGCAAGCATCTGGAAAAAGGATCTCTTCCTTTCAGAGGCGTGAACTCGCCCTTGGGGCAGGGCCCCAGAGCAGTCTCCTTTCTTCACCATCGTTCATTCCCACAGCTGGCCCAGGGCTTTCCCACCTAGCCTAGATGCTGCCAAGACTGAGAAGGCAGTGCCTCAGAGGGGCATTTACTGAGTACCCCTGATGGGCTGAGGGGATGTACATGAGTGCAGCTCTGCCCCTGCCCCTCCATCGGGGAGCTGAGCCTCTGAGCCCCTCACCTCCCCCACTGCTGCAGGAGGCCTTCTGCGGTCTCCCATTATGGAACAAGGAGGAGGGGCTGCCCACCTCCCACCTCCATCCTCCTGCCAGTGGGGCGGGAGCCGCAGAGTTGGAGCCCAGCTGGGCTCTGATGACTCAACTTGTCTCAGAGTCAAGCGGGGTCCCATGTCCTAGCCCAAGGCCTGGGTAGGGGGGCTCTGTGCTCCTCTGCACTGACTTTGGCCAGAGCAGTTGTTCCTTTTATCTGTGTCACAGATTGAACCCCTGAACAAGATGTTCGAATGAAAGTGGTGGATATCTAGGTCTTTTTTTTTTTTTTAAGCTCACTCTGTCACTTAGGCAAGAGTGCGGTGGTATGATCTCGGCTGACTGCAATCTCCGCCTCCCCGATTCAAGCAATTCTCCTGCTTCAGCCTCCTGAGTACCTGGGGTTACAGGTATGTGCCATCATGCCCAGCTAATTTTTGTATTTTTAGTGAGAAGGGGTTTCACCATGTTGGCCAGGCTGGTTTTGAACTCCCAACCTCAAGTGATCTGCCCACCTTGGCTTCCCAAAGTGTTGGGATTACAGGCGTGAGCCACCATGCCCAGCAGGGTGGCTAGGTCTTAAGGAGGCTAAATCAGGCTTGAGATCCACGGATTCTGGTGCAGTTCCTTCAAAGACTCAGATAGGGAAACTGCCTCGGCCAAGGATACAGCACTAGGTAAAGACACAGCTGGACCTTGCCCCCCACTGCCCCTGCCACACAGGTCTGTGCTGTTCCTACTACATGCCCTTTTTATAGTTGCTGGAGCAGAGGGTGAAGGTGAGGTGGGTGGTACTGGGGGGTAAGCAGGGAGTAGATAGAGCTGCCACTGGACAGAGTCTGAGCACTTAACACCAAATGCCCAATTTACTATGGAAAGCAAAGCTCGACTCTCTACTATAATGTGGAATGCACATGGCAAGCTTCCACAGAGTCAAATGCAACAACAAATGCCAATTGGCAGTGTTATGCTTCTAGGACTTCCTGGAAGGCAGGAGCTGGGGGTCTTTTAATGAGAGACTAAAGCATAGCAAGAGTTGGGTGTTGACAGGCAATTGCTCTTGCTTGTCTGGAAGGGACATGGAAGCCAAAGGGAGGGCAGCGGCTCATTCATTCCTTCAGGGAGTGTGTCTGGTGGGCCTTGTCTGCACCAGCCTCTGGGCAGGGGGCCAGACGAAGGGATGAGGCAGACACAGACTCTGCCCTCAGGGGATTCTGGGGACCCAAGCCTGGCAGAGGAAGGGGCTGGGGGGCAGGAGGTAGACAGCCCTCAGCTGGGCCAGGGGGAGAAGGCCACATGCAGCTGGCAGAGTGGCCAGACATGATAAACACTCCCATCCCTCCCATCCCTCCAGGACAGGGACCAGCAAGACCTGTTACCCCCAAAGGTCCTCTGGGAGCTTCACACTGCTGTTTCTCTCAAAGCCTATTCCCTGCCCTCCAGGAGGATTTGGCTTGTAAGGCCCTCAGCTCTAGCAGAGGCCCTGGCTCATGTATGGAAAACATGCTCCGTACATGTTTGTTGAATGAATGATTGTAAGATGATGCCATTGCCTGTCTAAGACTGACTGAGGTCATGTAATCATGACTTTGAAAGATTGTGCTTTGGTGGTAGGAGGAACAGGTGGGTCACGCAGGAAGTGTCAAACGTGTTGGTGTATACTCAGAAATCAATTTCTCTGTCCTGCAAATGATCTGAGGGCCAGAGACATCTGGAAATCAGGGTTCTGCGGGAGGGACATCTTTGTAGGGCTGATTCCTAGAGAGGAACTGAACAGCTGTATTCTCCTAAGAAAGTGAGAAAAGAATAAGGTTGGCTCCAGATGTGAGATGATGAACTCTCAGCCTTAGGAGCTCCCGGTAGATGTGGATGATGCCAGACATACCAGCAGGGAAGATGGGCTGCCGCAGCCCAGCTGCACTGATGGAGGTGGAGTGTGGGTCTGGGATAGGGCGTATGCTTGGCACAGACAGGCCTGGCAGGATGGGAGGAAGCGGGCAAGGGTGGGAAGGGAGAGGAATGGCTGCAGGGCTCTGGGAGGAGGGGCCTCCCTCCCCAAGGAGAAGCCATGCAGGGGCAGGGAGAGAGCAGATACAATGGCACAATGGCAGTGGTGGTCAGCAGAACCACAGAGGCCTGGAATGGATGTCACTGAGGAAACCGGATCTGGATTTGCCATATATTAGCCTCAAAACTCTGTGCATTCAATTGAAGCAAATTCACTTTGAGTCTCAACGTGTTGTGTTGCTCGTGTATTTAATTTTTTGAAGAGCTTAAGATAGTTGCTGTCAGGTTTTCATTTTAGCTTATTGATCTCTTAAAGTTATCGACCATCATTGAAAGATGACTGCCTCTTAAAAGTTTGATTTAGGAGAGTTGTATTTATAGACTGAAGTTTCATAGTCATATTTAGAAGATGGACATCAAACTAACCGTTTTCTTGTTTTGTTTGATAGAATTCTAAGTGCATGACAATAGCTTTAAGAGATGGTGCTTGAATTGTATTTTAATTTCAACTCAATAGACACATGACCCTCTGCTACCATTTCAGTAGTGTTAGAAGCCCATTGACTGTTTCTGAGATTATCATCGGGCTGCTTTTGTGGAACTCAAGGTGCTATTTAAATGTAATGAGGTCTTACTGGTTTTCTGCAGACTTACGTGTTTGGTGTGGTGAAGACCTATTTTTCAAAATAAAATATTCTTGTATGAAAAACTGCATTCAAAGACATCTGTTTTCACAATTTGGGGCTCCTTTTGCTTGAGAGTGGGCACCACGGCTGGGAGTGGGAGCGGGAGCTGCTTGCGCAGGCAGGGCCTCACCTTGAAGAGCTGGACGCCGATGCAGGCAAACATGAACTGTAGGAGGGTAGTGACCAGCACGATGTTCCCGATGGTGCTGATGGCCACGAACATGCACTGCACCACGTGCTGGGGAGAGAGGGGCCAGTGGAGGCTGGGGGTGCACTCACTGTAACCCCGCTAGCCCAGCTGAGGAAACCTCAGGAGTGCAAGACTTGCTGCCTCCTGATGAGTTGGAGGCTGGGAGAGGCTGGTGGGGAAGCATGGCTACCCCAGCCTCATCCTCACCCCTATCTGGCCAGGCAGATGGGACAGGAGTCACAGCCATGGCTGGGCTGAAGTTTCTGGAGTCAGGAGGCCCCTGTAACCCCTCCCATCCCTCTCCGGGGCTCATGCCCAGGCCCTCTCTCACCTTCAACCCCTTGGCTCTGTTGATGGCTCTGAGTGGTCGGAGCACCCTCAGAACCCTCAGGATCTTCACCACGGAGATGGCGCTGGACCTGGGGGGGTGGCAATGGTGCGGGGGCTGAGGGCAGCCTTCTCCAGCCAGCCCCGTCTGCAGTGGAGCCTCTAGTCATATCCCGCCCTCCACACCAGCTGCCTTTCTGCCTGAAAACCCTCCCATCTTCCCCTTCCCTTTCCTCCAGTTGTGAGAGTGTGCCTTACTCCAGGGCACAGCCACCCCTGCTGTCTGGACTGTGTTCTCATGGGTGTGTCATGAAGCAGAATAGAGCCTTCTCCTGTGGGTGGCTAGAGGCTCCGTCCCTCCCATCAGACAGTGAGCACCCTGAAGGCAGGGGTTGTGCTCCCCGCAGGGTTGGGGAGGGAGGGACCACTTCCTCCTGTCTGCATCCCCTGCCAGTCTCCAGAACAGAGTGCTGCCCACTTCGCTGGTGACAACTCACACTCCAGCTGATGACAACCCACAGGACCCCTGCCCCCATCAGAGGCCCTGAGAGACCCTCCTCTTGTGGCAGGGGCCCACCAACGTGGGTGGGCCTCCCATTACAAAGCCCTGGCACAGAGTAGAGGGTGGTCAGTGCCCAGGGCTGGTCCTTGACGCTGCTCACTCAAGTCCCATGGAGATGAGGGACACGGCCACCACCAGCAGGTCCAGCATGTTGAAGTAATTGCGGCAGAAGGAACCTTTGTGCAGGAAGGCTCCATAGGTCGTCATCTGGGGAGACAGAGGCAGCAGCCTGGGTGGAGGAGCTTGGGGAACGGACCTGTCTCCCACAGACAAGGGCTTCTCGCCTCTGCTCAGGAGAGCACTTACTGAGGCAATAATCTTCCAGAAATCTCTATATTTCACTCAACTCCTTGCAGTGGCCTAAATGCATTTCCTACCACTGCTCACAGTTTTGAAGCTTGGGGACTTCCCATGGGCAGCTGGGTCAGAAGTCTCTGTCTTCACATGCCATAGGGAACCCTGGGTTGAACCATCTCCTTTCCCGTGGGGCCACAGAGTGGGAGGCCCTGGCCCCACTGTCTCCTTTGTGACATAAAATTTCTCCTCCTTCCTGGAAAGCTTTTTGGGCAATCCCTTCCGCCTTGTGGCTTGCTGAATCAGGCTGAACAAGGCCTCCAAGACTCCAGGGGTCCTGGGCCCTCTCTCCTCCCTCTCCATCTCCTTCCCAGCACCTGCCTTCTTGCTCCCCTCTCAGTTTCTTTGATATATTCTCTAATAATCTCCCAGGCCTTTGCACAAATGCTTTATGCCCTTAAAATCAAACAGGGCTGAAACCTTTCCCAGCATTCAAGGACCTATACGATTTTGTCTTAATTTGCCTTCTCAGACTCAGCACCCAGGCCTCCCTGTGTGTGCAATATATCCCAGCCCAAAGGGGCCACTTTGTCCACTCTGGCAGTGTCTCCAAATCTTCTTATAATGCACTTGCTACCGTCTGTCCTAGGCTGCTCTAGCTATCTCTACCCAGTGAAGGCCTGTCCAACTTCAGGGTCTGGCTCTCATGCCCCAAACTCCACAAACTTTTTGACCTCGAGGAAGCCACCATCTCCCTCTATTCAATTCCTTCAATAGTAGAGGCCCTGAAATAAGGTCCTGTCCTGATTTCACACCACAGCCTGCTCTGAACCTATTCCTGGGGCTCTGCTAGCCTCTCCTCTCTTAGTTTGTGAATGTACACACTAGGGCTACTGGGTTTCAGTTACAGACGGGTCCTCCCTCTGCCCCCAGAGCCCTCCACCCCCAGGATGGCTGGAACTCCGTGCATTTGTGTTGGGAATGGGTGAGCAGTGATATGCTGTGGGTAAGGTGTGGAAAAGGCGTGATAGGGCAGAGCTGCCAGGAATCCAGTTCAGGGCAGCAGTCACTTCTCTGGGGACTCTTGAAGGAAAAGGCCTTTCCAGTTGCTGGTAACAGAGGTGCAGGGACAACAAATCACACAGCACCCCAGCTCTGTTCATGTGCTTTTTTTTTTTTCTTTTTGTTTTTGTTTTTTTTGAGATGGAGTCTCTCTCGTCACCCAGGCTGGAGTACAGTGGCACAATCTCAGCTCACTGCAACCTCCACCTCCTGGGGTTTGAGTGATTCTCCTGCCTCAGCCTTCCGAGTAGTTGGGATTACAGGTGCTCACCACCATGCCTGGCTAATTTTTGTACTTTTAGTAGAGACGGGGTTTCGCCATGTTGGCCAGGTGGGTCTCAAACTCTTGATCTCAGGTGATCCGCCCACCTTGGCCTCCCAAAGGGCTGGGATTACAGGCGTGAGTCACTGCGCCCGGCTACCAGGTCTGCTCTTAAGCTAACTGTATGGAAGAAAAATGCCGGAGTTTGGCCCGGGCGCAGTGGCTCATGCCTATAATCCCAGCCCTTTGGGAGGCTGAGGCGGGCAAATCACAAGGTCAGGATATCAAGACTGTCCTGGCCAACGTGGTGAAACCCTGTCTCTGCTAAAAATACAAAAAATTAGCTGGGTGTAGTGGCATGCACCTGTAGTCCCAGCTACTTGAGAGGCTGAGGCAGGAGAATCGCTTGAACCCACGAGGTGGAGGTTACAGTGAGCTGAGATAGCGCCACTGCACTCCAGCCTGGTGACAGAGCGAGACTACGTCTAAAAAGAAAAATGCCTGAGGCTTCAAGACATGGGCTGTACTCTGTGGATAGGGGAGCCACAGGCTGGCTGGGCTTCACTCTCCCGCCCACCATCCAGACACCTGTGGGTCTGCCCTGTGTGCTGGGTCCCGTGAGTCTTTCCTGCCACTCTCCACCTCTTTTCCACTTCTCTCCAGCCCCCGAGTTCAGTGTGTGTAAGCTGGAACCACATCGGGGAAACTCCCTCCCCAGGGCTGCCCCACAGCCTCACTCACCTTGAGGACGATCTCCACAGTGAAGACAGCGGTGAACCCGATGTCAAAGTGTTTAAGGATCTGGGGACAGGGCAGGGAAGGGAGCAGCCAGTGAAAGGAGGAAGGAGCAAAAGTATCATCAGCAGCAGCAACATCAAAGCAGGCAGTCAGAGCCAGTCTGTGCCCCAGCCTGTGCCGTTCAGAAGGAGTAGAGTGGGCAGTCCTTGCCCTGAGAAATTGAACTCTAAGAAACTCTGATGCCTGTTGCCACATAGAGGATACAGCTGAACCCTGGGCACCAGGCTGAGGCTGGAGGGGGCAGGGGTGCTGAGCAGCAGAAAGGGTGAGGCCCATCACCTGATTTCTCATGGAATCAGCCCGGATGGGGTCTTCCGCAGCCAATGCAGCGCTGCTGAGCAGGATGAAGAGCAGGATGAAGTTGGTGAACCAGGTGGCATTGACGATGCGGTGACACAGGACACGGATCCTGGTGGGGCAAGGTAGGGAGGGCAGGGGAGCTGTGAGCTGCTGGAGGCTCTGGCCTCGTCAGCCTCCATCCTGCGGAGGGACATGGGATACACCTCCTGCTCCTCCCCGGCCAGTAGAGAAGTGCAGCCCTGCACCTGCGGGGTCCTCTGGCTGGACACACAGGGGGCCCTGACCCCTCATTCTGTTTCTGAAGCCTTAGTTCTACCTCCCAGCCAAGCCCCTCCCAGCACCTGCCCCTTCCTGCAATTATGGCACCACCCTGAGGTTTCCCATCAGATGAAAATGGGACAGGTTGGGCTCTAGCCATGAGGCAGACAGATGAAACTCCACAGAGACTATGACCTGTGTGTAGTTTAAAGGTGTAAAATTATGAAGCCCATAAAAACTATAGCTTCCCTTGCTCTCTCCCCCTTGTCCTGTCTAAAGCTATTCTCTCAGAAAGGAATCAATAAACAGGTCCCTCTTAGGTGTAAATAACTGATAAGGTTTAAAGCATTACTTTTCCCAGATATACTAGCATTTTAAACAGGGCACAAGATCTTAAGCTAAAACACTGAGTTTCTCATAGTATAACTGTAGGCATGGAGAGTCAGATGGCGGTTTTACCAGGGCAGGGAAGCAGATGAGAGCCTCATCAATCACCCCCACAGCAGCCAAGGGGCACCTACTTATTGGTGGGGCTGAAAATAAAGAAGGAACTGGCTTCTGGAATGGGCACGGCCTTCTCTTTCAGCTGCAGCTCAGCCAGGGGGCGTGGTCGGGGGCTCAGTGGGATCTCGGGCTCATCTTCCTCGTCGTCCCCTGTGGGGAGAAACGGAGGAATTAGGGGTGTCTTCCTATGCTTTGCTATGCCCGTGGCTTCTGTGCTCAGAGCCCTCCTAGGAGCTCCTGCAGCTGGTAAGCAAGGTGGTACCAGGCTGACTTGGGACCCTAGGGCTTTGGCAGAGTCCAGCCCGGGCATCTCCTTTTCTTCACAGTGAGCAGATTTGAGCTGTCAAGGATAGGTAAGGGAGGCTCACCACCTTCCAGAAGTGGGGCTAGGAGCAAGCCCAAATAACTTTGTGGCTGCATCTTGTGTCTCCAGGCTCAGTCCGCACCACCTCAAATATCCATAGGCTGGGGGATGGAGTGGGAAACCGTGCTTCAGAAGAGGAGACTTGGGTCCTAGTTCCAGCTCTGCGTCTAACTTGCTGTGCAGTGCTGGGAAGGTCTGTGCCCTTCGTCAGCATCAGCTTTCCATTTGTGAAACCGACAAGGGGCAGGAGGGTTGTTGAAATAAAAGGACTCTGTGATCCTCTCCTGAGCTAGGATTTTAAAAATAGTAACTTCACAGAGAAGCTTCCAGCATGGAAAAAAGCAATCAGAATTTCTTGAGCTTCACCCAGTCCCCAGGACCACACCAGGTACAGCAGGGGATAGAGGAAGACACAGACGTTCCAAGCACATTCACTGGGTCTCATGACCTCATGAGGAAGTTGAGTACCTGAAATCCTCAGCTCCCAGGGTGGGAGAATCCTGTGATCAGACGCTGGGGGCACTACAAAGCTGGGGTTTCTATTGGTTCCCTCCCCTGACAGCTACCTCCTCCCTAGCCCTATTGGCCCCTGGCAGAGGCCTTGAGGGAAGCCAAGAGCTACTGGATTCTACTGTCTCCATCATGGCCACCTGTAGGGGTTCTCAAATCCACCAACTCACATTCCAATTTTTCTGTTCCCCCGAGAAGTTAAAACTCTTGTTCCTCAGAATGAGTGGCCTAACTTGACAGTTCCTGTCTTGCCCAGCCTGCCACAGACCCCAGAGACACATTTCATGCTTAATCGAAGAGACCGTTAATTCTTAGTGTATTTGTATCCTTTCCCCATCTTCTTACTTCCTCTGCCTATGCCCAGTTTGTTAATTTCGTTGCACATATCTTTTGCTGTAAGCCATTTCAAACTAACTTTTAGAAAGAAGCAGGATATAAACACATTCAGTCCCCTTGGTAAGACTCCCTTCCTGCTGCCCAGCCCATACCTCCTCTACCCCTCCCTTCCTCATTTCTTTGCAGCCCCTTCCCTTTCTCTGACCTCAGATTTCCTGTCAGCCACTATCTCACCTGCACACCAGTCACTCCCATCTAATAGGTGGTAACTGTTAGATGAAACAACTCAAAATGAGTTATTCTAAAACACAAATATTCATTGCTGGTGGATATTTGAAGAAATTTCATTAGTCTTACTTCTACCAGCTCCGTTCTCCCCATACTTCACTTTGCAAACTTCTTTCATGCATTCATTCATTAATTCAATTTATTGAGGCCTCCTCTGAGCCAAACACTGTGCTGTGTGGAACACAAAAGTCCCCCTGGAGCTTAGAGTCACCGGAGCAAACAGATGTTAATCAGCTGATTCCATAAGTAGACATAAAAGTAGCTGATCAGCTGATGGGACAAGTAGACCTAAAATTGCCCCACTGACCTGGTGCTCCAAAGGACCCAAGACTCAGAGAGTTCTTGGACCCCAGGGCTCTGCCAGGTGGCCTGGTAAGATTAATCCAGCCTGGTTCTGCTTGTCCTCTTCTTGGTCCAGATAAACGGAATTTCTGCAGCAGTCACTGGTTATTTGCATTTATGAGATGTTTGTGGTTTATCCATGGTTGTTTCTTATCCATGGTCTCCCTACCCCACCATTGTCTCCTCCTCTTGAACTTACCCACACTGCCTGTCATGGTTCTATTCATCCCTGTATCCTTCCGGCCCCCAGTCCTACTGGACACTGGATAGTGAGTAATCTGCCTCATTACTACATAGATAGGTGTATCCTCATGTATGATCCATTCTGCATGACTGGCAGGGAAGACTTGTATACCCACACACTCAATAAATACTTGCTGAGTTACATGAAAATAAAATGTATGGGTTTTTCTGTTGTGTGCATTGTTGGGAGAGACAAGCTGGCAGATGGCTTATTTGCACAGAAGGGACGTCTCTGGTGTTCTGATCTCCACATGGAGGGGTCCAGGTAGGGACACACAAGAGACTGCCCACAGGGAGAATTCAGGACCGGCACACCCCTACTTTACCCCAGCACCCTGCTCCAGTCCAGTCTCCAGCATCCTCACCTGGGAAGTCAGCTGAGGGATAGGGATCCTTCACCTCATTGACATTAGATTCAAACTCATCAATTTTCAGCTGTAGGAAGGAACACAATGACTATAACAACGAAAAAGAAGTTGCGGTTTCCCCTCAATGAGCATATACTGGAGAGCCTATTAGCGTTCAGCTCACTTAATCATCCCTACAGGCTAAGGGACAGGGAATATTATGATCACCCCCATTTTACAAATGAGAGGCCAGGCCCAGCAAAGCCAGACAATTTGCACAAGCTCCCATGGGGCAAGGCCTGAGCCGGCCCTAGCCTGTCTGACTGTATCTTCACACACCCACTGCTTGGTTCTCCAGAAGAGAGTTGAACTTCCCAGGCCAGGACCTCCAGCCCCTCTGGGCCCAGTTCCCTGACTTTTTGAACTCCAGTTCCTCAGTTTTCAGGAATGGTGAGCAGAGCCAGATGGGAACAAGCAGGATGGGGCTAGCAATGGTGGAAGCCAGTCTGGGCCTCTCAGTGGAACAGTGGGTGTCAAGGAGAGGAGGTAACTCCTTGGTCTGGAGTGGGAAGCTGCTATGCTGGAGAAGTCTGGCTCCCAGATTGGGAGGTCTGTGCTTCTCAGTGCAGGAGTCCCTGGAGATGGATTCGTTGGCTCTCCCTCCAGTCAGACACAGGGAAATGCCCTCACCTGGCTGATAACTCTCCTACCTCCCCAACCTATCCCACCTGTACTCTGTGGTACGAGGGGAACCATGGGACTGGAAGAGCCCTCAGCCTGCCTCTAACATCCCCACGAGGTGCTCACCTTGGCAGTGGTGGGGATGCCTTCACCCTTGGGTTTCTGCTCCAGCTTCTTGGCCATCGTGGACTTCTCCTCCTCTGACTTGTCTGGGAGACCCCTGAGTTAGAAAACCCAAAGTGGAAGCCAAACCAGAAAGTTCTCAGGGGTCTGCTGAGCCTGACAACACCCTCAGGAGGATCCCACACCAAGGGCTGGGATCTGTAGGAGGAGTGGCATCGGCCCCCAGATGGGAAGTGCAGTGGGCTCAGGCAAGTCCTTTCTCTATGGTGAGTGGGCCCGACACACAGCATGGGCCCATGGCTACCTGTGGCTCACTGGTCAGCCATGTTTAATGTTGGTTGATAGTGAATGGGTGGAATGTGGCTTTGTACTGGGTTTATACAAGATTCACAAAGTGGAAGCATGCTTTGCCCAAGATGGCTCCAACTCTTTAGAAATGTCTGAACTCCATTGCTGGTCCCTCTTTTTCCATCTTGCCTCCACAGGAACGGGTGTCCCATTCCTGTAGGCATGGGCATTGGAAGAAGCAGGACTCTGTCTAGAACCTAGGTACTCAAAGCATAATCCTCCAACCAGCAGCATGGGCACCACCTGGAAGCCTGTTCGATGTAGAACTCCGACCCTGCCCTATCTGATTTGGACCAGCTGAAACAGAATCAGCATTTCAACAAGATCCCTAGGTGATTTTTTTGCAGTTAGAATTTGAGAAACACTGTATAGAACACCAGTGTGCTTCTACTCCCAGAGGAGGGTCCCAGGCTACAAAGAATTCACTGACAAAGTCACAGATGGAGAGAATTGTGAAGAACCTGAGAAGCCAATGGCCACTTCACAGAAGAGAGGATGCCTGAGGCTAAGCAAAGGGCAACACCTCTCTCCTAGAAGCATGGCAACTCAGTAACAGGGTTGGGAAGGGAATTCCCAGGATCCCTCCCCAGGGGAGCCCTGCTCAACTGGCTGGGCTCTGAGGCTCTGGCATTCTGCATCCTGAGGCCTGTCTGTGCAGAAGGCCAACATGTCTCTGTTCCTGTCCACAGGGAAGGACCTCAGCCATCTCCATGCGCAGGTTGCAGAAGTTTGCCCAGTGAGGTGGGTGTTACCATGTCAGGGACCCTGATCATTTGTTCAGGGCTGGAAAGCCATGGCCACAGCTGAGCACTCCAGGTCCCTTCCTGCTAAGGAAGCACTCACTTGGACATCTTCCTGCGTTTTCTTTCCTCAGCCTTGGCTTTCTGGGCAGAAGTCAGGCTCTCCGCCTCGGCCAGGTTGTCCACAGCAATGGCCAGGAAGACATTGAGCAGGATGTCTGAGCGGGTTTAGCTAAGGAGCCTTCGGTTGTAGGTGGAAGGGAGCCTGCGGCAGGAGTCCTGCCTGCCTGCATGTGGGCAGCACCTAACCCTACTCCCAGAGCTATCCATGGGAAGGTGTGGGTCCAGGGACATAGTGGAAGGCCCTCAGGGAGGCCTGCCTGCGCACATTACCCAGGAAGGAGCCTGAATCCACTGTGGCCTTGACTCCCATCCGTTTCCTGTCCAGACTGGTCCCAGCTCCCACACTGAGCTGCGTGGAGAGCCAGTGAGGCAAAACAAGTGAGACCCATGCGAGGCACGCATGAGTCGGGGAACAACAGTGCCCTTCCTCCCCACTCCCCACAGTATCACATTCCATGGTGCAGGCACCAGGATGCCTCAGGCACTGCCAGTATCTCTCCAGTCCCATCCACCTCACCCTCATATCTGCTCCTCTTATCTCTCAGCCTGTCCTGGTTCATCTTTCTGGTCCCAGCACTCAGGCTGATCATCCCAGCCGCAGGGTCCTGGTGGCTCCCTGCCTGCCTCCGAAGCTTTGGAGCAGGCTGTCCCACCATCTTCATGCTCTTCAGCAAAGCTCTGTCCTTCCTCCCCACTGCTCTAGGCTCACTGACCTTACTGGGCTTTTAATTCCTCCCAGCTATAGCCAAACACCCCTGTGAGTCTCTAATCTTTTTGCAGAAAAAGTTATTCTACAGCTATATCTGCATTTGTTATGTCCTACTCCCCTACCCCATGGGCCTGGGAGCTCCCCTCCAGCCAGAGGGCCTAGCTACCTAGAAACTGGACACCCTTGACCCTCATTTTAAGCCCTTTCCCCCACCCCCTCCCTAAGCTCTTTTCTGCACCCTGCTCCTAAGGGGATACAGTTGCCACAGACAAAAAGGATGATGAAGTAAATGCACACAAGCATGCCGGGGTAGAACGGCCCACCGTAGGCCATGATTCCATTGTACATCATCGAAGTCCAGTCTTCACCTGTCAGGACCTGTGTGGAGGGAGGAACGAGGGCTCGGGAACACAGAGGGGCCTGAGAGTCTTCTGTTGGGACTACATAGACCGAAGGTCTCCTCCAACTCTGTGGTTCTCTCAGATCTTCCCTCTTTTCATTCCACAGTCCAGGTGGCCAGCCCCTGCTTTCCCCAAAACCCTTATTCCAGCTGGGTGCGGTGGCTCACGCCTGTAACTTATCACTCTGGGAGGCCGAGGTGGGTGGATCATTTGAGGTCAGGAGTTCGAGACCAGCTTGGCCAGCATGGTGAGACCCCACTGCTATTAAAAATGCAAAAATTAGCCAGGCATGGTGGTGGACACCTGTAATCCCAGCTATTTGGGAGGCTGAGGTAGGAGAATCACTTGAACCCAGGAGGTGGAGGTTGCAGTGAGCTGAGACTGTGCCACTGCACTCCAGTCAGGGTGACAGAGTGAGACTCCATCTCAAAAAACAAAACAAAACCCCTATTCCAATGATATAGAAGCTTATCACTGCTCTCTATGGACAAGGAATTGGTCTGTGGGCTTGCCAATTCCCTGTTCTGTTCCTAATCCCCGGGCTTCACTGTGCTGTACCCACCCAGGCCTCCTGTTATTCTGGCCTTAGAAGTCATGTGAAATGTCAAGTTTCTTGAAAGATCCAAGGCCTGACCAGCCAGTAGGGCTAATGGAAGAAAGAGTGGGCAAAGCCATCCACAGGACCGACGGACGATCACACACTGCCTCTCTCACTGGTACAAAAGGGAGGTATCACTCATGAAATATGGGCCACTCCAGAGAGGAATGTTTCCACGTCTATACTAAGAGCACTCCTCCAGGAGGCCAGGGGCCCGGAAAACTTCTCACTGGGCCACAGCCATGCTCCCTTGGGTGGCTGATAGTGAACCGGCTGTGCCGTGCCTGCAGAGTGAGAAATGGTTTGTGTTTCTCTGGGGCTTTCTCAGCCTTGGGGAGGAAAATCTCCCCTTATCTGACTTTGCCCTGAGACCTGAGTAGCACATGGGAGAGAAAGCACACATCTGGACTCCCAGGCCATCCCTAACCCAGTCATACTATCCTGCAGTAGGCCAGCACTGTGCTGGGGACCAGAAACAAAGACTAATCAGACAAAGTGGGTGCAGCTACAGTGAAGGAGACAAATAAGCAAGTGTCACAATGGAGAGATGCACAGGTGATAGGGGAGCCCAGAAAAGGACATTGCACTCAACCAGCAGATCCGAGAAGGTTTCCTGGAGAACGTGATGCCCACCTTGATCTTAAAGGACAAGAGAAGCAGGATTCAGCAACCGTGCAGAAGGATGGCCACACAGAGGGACAGCCTACCTGGAAGACGCTGATGAGGGCTTGGGGAAAGTTGTCGAAGTTGCTGCGCCGTACTTCTGTGTCTTCAAAGTCATACCTCCCCCCAAAGAGCTGCATGCCCAGGAGGGCAAAGATGACGATGAAGAGGAAGAGCAGCAGCAGCAGGGAGGCGATGGAGCGGATGGAGTTGAGCAGGGATGCCACCAGGTTGCTCAGCGACGTCCAATATCTGAAGGAGGAGGAGGCACAAGATGGGAGGAGATAGACGCTCTCACTGGGGCCCATGAGGTGTGGACAGGCTTGGGGGAAAGACTCAGGACTGACATGACACAGAGGGAGGGGGGCTGCCTCGGGGCTGGAAGGCCCTGGATTCATGGCTGCATGCCCGCTGTCTCCTTCCTGCGGAGCACTTGTCTGTAATTTCACACTGGTTAATATGACTATTGATTAACTTTAGGTCCCATCACTGGACGAGAAACCCCGTGAGAGTAAGGACGGCTTTTCTCCCGCACACCTTCGATGCCCTGTGTCTAGCACAGTACCTAGCTCACGCAAGTGATGGATAAATAGTGCAAGCAGATGAACCCCTCTCCTCTTCCTTCACCACCTCACAAAGGCTCTGGTTGTCTGTGTTCCTCCTTCTTTCTTATTTCCACCCCTTTCCCTACAGCTCTTCCTGTCCTCCTTCCCTCTTCCCATCTTTCCTTTTCTCTTCTTCCTTTCTCTTTTCCACTGCCCCCTCTCCCTGCCCTACCATAGACTATGGTAAGAAAAAAACAGAAATGGATTCAAAGTGGGGAAGTGATTCCTTTTTTCACAGAAGGAGGTTATTTCAAGGAGGGAGGGAAGTCCAGGCAAGGGGCCACTGGTGGACCTACACACATTCCAGGCCCCGGGAAATGAGGTGGGTGTAGACCATACCAGGCCGTGGTGCCTGCCAGGGACCCGGGAGTGCCAGCTAACCCCAGCGCTCACTTGGTGATCTTGAAGATCCTCAGGAGGCGGATGCAGCGGAGCACAGAGATGCCCAGGGGCGTCATGGCGCCCGACTCCACCAGCAGGATCTCCAGGATGCCGCTGCACACCACGAAGCAGTCGAAGCGGTTGAAGATGGACATGAAGTACTGGCGCAGGCCCAGCCCATACATCTTCATCAGCATCTCGACAGTGAAGAGGGACAGTAGCACCCGGTTGGCAATGTCTGCAGGATTGGTGGCACAGCCCCGGCATCACTCTCCTTCCCTTCTCCTGCCTCCCAGCCTTGGCCCTGGCTGGGCCTCAACCCAGGATGCCCCTTCTCTTGTTTCTAAGGCACCATGGATTTTTTTGGGGGGTGCAGGAGACAGGGCCTCACTCTGCCAACTGGAGTGAAGTGGCACAATCATGGCACACTGCAGCCTCAACTTCCCAGGATCAAGTGATCCTCCCCACTACCAGCGTGTACTACCACATCCAGCTAGTTTTTTGTATTTTTATAGACAGGGTTTCATCATGTTGCCCAGGCTGGTCTTGAACTCCTGGGCTCAAGCAATCCGCTGTCCTCAGCCTCCCAAAATGCTGGGATTACAGGTGTGAGCCACCATGTTCAGCGAATTTTTAAATTAACTTAAAAAAAAAAAAAACTTGGTAAATTTTGCCCATTGATTTCTTGCAAGCTAACTCATATCATATTTAATAGGAAGATGATTTTATTACTTTTAATTCTACCGAAGTTCATTAAGTCTGCGACTCTCTCATTCCTATATACCTCCCTTCCGGTAGAGAAGGGTCCTGCCACCTACCTGAAGCCAATCCGTCCTCCTATGCTTTGCCCGCCCCCCCTTTTCGGGAAGCTCCCTATCCATGATTCTTTTTCTTTCCTGTATATTTAACTTCTTTCTTTCAAATGGGCCCTCCCTTTTCCATTCTTAAAGCCCAAGTCTAGGCTGAACGTGGTGGCTCACACTTGTAATCCTAGCACTTTGGGAGGTCGAGGCAGGCAGATCACGAGGTCAAGAGATCAAGACCAGCCTGACTAACATGGTGAAAACCCGTCTCTACTAAAAATACAAAAAAGTAGCTCAGTGTGGTGGCACACGCCTGTAATCCCAGCTACTCGGGAGGCTGAGGCAAGAGAATCACTTGAACCTGGGAGGCGGAGGTTGCAGTGAGCCGAGATTGAGCCACTGCACTCCAGTCTGGCGACAGAGTAAGACTCCATCTCAAAACAAAAACAAAACAACCCCAAGACTCTCCCATTTTCCCTCTAACTCCTGTCCTAGCTCTCTCCTCCCTGTCACTGTCAAACTCCCAAAAGTTGTCTATATTGCTTTCTTCACTTCTTCACCCCTTGCCCTGCCCCATTTGCTCTTTACCTCATCCCTATCTGGATGCACCCTCACTACGTCACCAACACAACTCTCTCCAGGGGCATCAATCTGCCACATCCAATGCTGATCTAACCCTCCTGCTCCTGACCAACCAACAGCACTGGGCACTGTTGACCATCCTCTTGCTTTTTCAAGCATTCTGTCCTTGGTTTCTGTGGTGCCACATCCTTCTGGATTTCCTCTACTTCTCTGTATTTTCCTAAGCCTCCTCTGCAGATGCATTCCTTACATCAGCAAGCATAGGGTTTTCCAGTTCTCCCCACTCCCACCCTGCCACTTTCTTTCTGTGTCCTGACTGAAAATCGCAGACTGCTTTGACTACTCTGTGACCCGCAGCTACAGGTTATTCTCAGCTGGCTTGACCTCATATTGGGGCCTTGAACATTCCTAGGCACTAATAAAGGTCATAGGTGTTGCCCCAAACATTGAAAGGAACTGGCCACAGCCCTGAGCCAGATTCCTTAAACCCTTACGTAAAGTCCATGCCCTGACCCCATTGCTGTGGATAAGTCTGGGTAGAACATCCCTTTTCTCTTGCTGTCCATCACAAGGATTGCTGCAACATTCTGTAGTAAGTTACCCCAACAAAAGCTTTGGACTGATCACCCTGGCATTTAGTACTTCTTTCTTTGGAATCGCAACTGACCCTATGTCAGGACTGTCTGGGGTAGTCCTTTGTGGGAATTCCCCTACCACTGCTTTTGGGGCCATTCCAGCTGAGGGTTCAGCAGGATGAAACAGTGAGTCATTGAACGCTTGATTTGAGCGATACACTTGAGTATACACTCTCCCCTGAGGATCTGGTGTTATCTAAGACCACAGCTTCAGACCATCCCCACCAAGGCCTCCCAGATGTAGCTCTTTAGCTGAGACTGCTCTGCTGGGCTCCAGACCTATTTTTCCATCTGCTTCCTTGACATGTACATTGGGAGGTCTCAAAGGCACATCAAAGTCACCATGCCCAAGACGAAGCTCATGGATACTGCCCATCCTCACCCACTACCCAAAATACTTGGTCATTAACCATTTTCTCAGCAGGCGGCACTACTATCCATTTATCTGCATAGGCCACAAACCTCAAAATCATCCCTGACTCCTCTTGGTGGGCACTGTTCACACCATCTCCACATTTGGTCATTGACAGTGCCTTGACAACGATTGGCACATTCAAGGTGCTCTTGAGAAGACTAGTTGGAATGAATGAACGGATGAATGAATGAATTCGTTTAGAACTAGTTTTCTTTCCTATTTCATTCCCATAGAAAAAGATAATCTCGTTTTCTATTTATTTTCCTTCTTTTACCTCTTTCATCATTTTAAACAGTCTCCTTTGTACTATTTTATCATCTCAGGTTTTGGGGGCTATCAGCTTCCATCGGTTGTACCTGATGACTGTTTCTCAGGGTGACTCTGTTCCTTATTTGGTTTGCAGTTTTGTTCGTTTGTTTGTTTGTTTTTTTAATTGTGAGCTCATCTTCAGGAAACACTTTTCCCTGCAGAAATTCTATATGCCTTAGATTGAGAAGCATCCTTAAAGAATGGTTTATGTTTGCTTCTGTGGGGTACCCCAGGGATTTTACTTGTTTGCAACTTGATTTTTATGTTACTATCTTAGCTTAGGATCCTTGGACCATGAGAGGTAGTGTATATTGGACTCCACACCTACACAAGGCACTGATAGGATTTTGATTTTTCACTTGAGATATTTTTCCTTTCTCCCAGGGCCTCTAGCAGGAATAAACTTCCAAGCTCGTTTCCTGGCCCAGTGAGATTTTGGCTTTCCTTCCATGGGGGCAGCCTTTCCAGGGCCCTGGCTCTGTGTAGGTGTGACAGTTCCAGTTCCCACCTCATGCAGGCCCAGGGCCCTGTCTCCAGCCCTGCACAGGCCTTAGGAACCCAGCTGCCACCCATTAGGATTTAGGCCTAGGTCTAAAATGTCCTTGGAAGTCAGTTCACAAGCTCGCTGCTCTGCTTTTGGGTCACTTGTTTGTTTCCGCCACTCAGAGACTTCCTTTTCATTCTGGGAAACATAGTTCTTACGCCTTACACAGCATTGTTACATGTTTGTTGCAGGGAGGGTGCTGAGCTTGTCCACCGTGTTGTTGGAACTGGTCCTTCTTTTCTCATATCCTACTCCTCTCAGGGTCCAAAGCTCCACACCCAGGGGAACATCTACCACATGAAGGAGGCTGACTTATTGACCTTCCACCAAGACTGAGCTTTCCAAAACTCAAGTCTGATCACACTATATTCCTGCTTTTAACTTCTCATTGGCTTTCCATTGCCTAAAGTGTAAAGTCCAACACGTTATTCACATATAAGGCCTGATATTGTTTGGATAGATAGCCCCGCCCAAATCTCTTATGGAAATGTAATTCCCAGTGCTGGAGCTGGGGCCTGGTGGAGGGTGTTTGGATTACGGGGGCGGATTCCTCATGAATCGCTTGGGCCATTTCTTTGGTGTTAAGTGAGCTCACTCTGAGTTCACCACAAAACCTGTCATTTAAAAGTATGTGGCACCTCCCCTCCCAGTTTTTCTCTCTCTTGCTCCTGCATTCACCATGTGACATGCCTGCCCTCCCTTTCTTCCATCATGACTGTAGGCTTCCCAAGGCTTCCTCAGAAGCTGAGCAGATGCCAGCCCATGTTTGCTGTAAAGCCTGCAGAACTGTGAGCCAACCAAACCTATTTTCTTTATAAATTACCCAGTCTCGGGTGTTTTTTTTTTTTTTTTTTTTTTGAGACAGAGTCTCACTCTGTCACCAGGCTGGAGTGCAGTGGTGCAATCTCAGCTTACTGCCACCTCCGCCTTCTGGATTCAAGTGATTCTCCTGCCTCAGCCTCTCAAGTAGCTGGGACTATAGGTGCACGCCACCTCACCCAGCTAGTTTTTGTATTTTTAGTAGAGATGGGGTTTCACCATGTTGGCCAGGATGATCTCAATCTCTTGATCTTGTGATCTACCCGCTTTGGCCTCCCAAAGTGCTGGGATTATAGGTGTCAGTCACCACACCCGGCCTCAGGTATTTTTTTTTATAGCAATGCAAGAATGGCCTAACACAAGGCAAACAGGTGAGCAAACATATCTATTGCCACTCTCTTAGTCACATGCAATGTTCTTATGGCTTACTGAATTCACTAAACTGTTTTACATCTTCATCTCTTTGCACACACTGGTCCTTCTGCAGGATCCCCTCCTCCCTTTGACTACCTGGGGCTTGTCTACCTATCCTTTAAGATCCACAGAGCTCCAACATCTCTTCTGTGATTCTCGTCTTGCTGCTATTTTGTATTTAGCTCTATCATTGCCCTCCTTGTATTGACTTGGAATTATTTATTAACATCAGTCTTCCCCTCTGGCTAAGTAAGCTCCTTGAAGCCGGGAGCAGTGTATAAGTGTTCTCTGTATCCTCAGTTCTTTTCCTGTACCTTACATATAGGATGCACTCAATAAATAGTTGGTGAAAGATTGTTGTTTTTGTAGTGGAATTTGAACTTGGGTGCTTAGAGTTCTAAATTACTAGCAATTTTATGTCCAGGGATCTGTGATTAGAATAATCTGCCTGGACACCTGGGCAAGCACCTGTCCCAGCCTATTGCTTTTACTGCCCTTGGTAAGTTACAATGCCACGAAGAGGAAAATTGGGTACGTTGCTTTGCCACTTGAGGTTTCTGTTTTACCCCCGTGAAAGGAGTGGATTTGGTCCATGGTCCATAATTTTTAGAAAATGATGTCAATATCTAATTAACTTCCTCTGCAAAACCTGCAGTACCATTGGCTGACTTTGACATCAAGCCACAGCCACATGTGCCCTCCTCCCGGCTTCACTCCGTTCCGCCTCACCTTGCAAACGGGTCAGCCAGAGAGGCTGGTTGTGGTGCTCTGAGGCGATAGACAGGGTGTTGAGGGCAACGATGAGAATCACCAGCCAATAGAAGACCTTGGACTTCACGATGTCATGGCACTTCCAGCGAAAGATGCGGTTCCACTGCCTCCAGTGCCGGCTAAGGGAGGGGATAGAGGATGGTGCACAGTGCTGCGCTGGTCTACGCCCCACCTGTCCAAGCTACCTTCATACAAACTCCAGCCATGCGTAGCTGACCACTCCTCTTCCTCCAGCCACATGAGAGAAGCTCAGGGCATGAGCTGGGGATCCAGACTGAGTAAAATCCTCCATCTTTCACAGAAGAGCAATAGTGACGCAAACCTCTGAGGCAATGGAATGAGAGGATGCAGGCAAAATGCTTAGCACAAGTGCCTGGCAAGGAGCAGACACTCCGTGTGGTTTAATTTTAACTAAAGCAACTCTGAGATGCCACGTTTTGCCCATTATCCGAGGCCACTCTTCAACAAATTAATAATATCTGGGGAAGGTGAGGGGAAATGAGCTTTGACAGTACAATCTTTTGGGATGAATTGGCAGCACTTACCAAAATTTAAAATATATATGCTCTGTTTATTAATGTTTTATTATTTATTTATTTAGACAGGTCTTTCTAGGTTGCCCAGACTGGACTCGAACTCTTGTGCTCAGGTGATCCTCCCACCTCAGACTCCCGAGGAGCTGGGAGTAGCTATACCCTTTGACCCAGCAAGTCTATTTCTAGAGTTCCTTCGGCAGAAATGGTCATACTCATCCACAACTGTTCCCTGCAGCACTGTTTGTATTGCCAAAGAGGGCAAAGATTAACTACATTATGGTATATTCATCCTGTGGAATATTTTACATCCAAAGATACACAAAAGAAAGTGAATCTGTTCTGAAAATTGCTCTCCATAGATAATTTTAAGTAAAAAAAAGTAAGTCACTAGATAATCCTTTATTGGATTACCCTTTAGTGTATATTATATTCATTTACTTGACAAACTTTTGGCAACACCTCATATGTGCTAGGCACTCTTCTAGTCCCTGTAGTGACAGTAGTTAACATAAACAACCCCATTGTGTAAAAAATCAAAACACAAACCAAAAAATCCTGGCACGTGTGTGTGTTGGTGCAAGAGGGATGAAAGCACAGAAAAGATCTTAGAGGCTACACATCTGTTACCATGGTTACCTCTTTGAAGAGCACTGGGGACCTTCATCTTTTCTTTGATGTATAGCTCTATTGTTTGATCTTTCAAAATCATAATTAAGTGTGAATTTGTAAAAGGAAACAGCCAACCAAACAAACCAACCCTCCTCTTAAGACAAAGGCGAGAGAGCGTGGAGCGTGCTCTTGCCTCCAGCCTCCTTCCTGAGGGGCTCCCTGGTTGTGCAGCCTCTGCTGCATACACTTTCCCTCTTCCTTCTCGGAGGTTTCCAACACAAATGACCTCACCCAGCTCCGCCCTGATCAGGGTGAAGCAGCAGCAAGCATGCTCACTGCTCCCGGAGGCTCCCAGTGTCCTTCTTATGTGCTATATAAATAGGTCACTGCTCAAGACCCCTCTGATCGCACATTCCCCGAAGGTCTGGTCCCTGTGGAGTCCCTCAGAGCAGGAACTGGCCCTGTTTTCTTAAAAAGGCTGCCTTTCTAAAGGATTAGACAAGTGACTCTGAAACCACTGAGGGGAAGTAACTGGACTCTACCCTCATGTCTCAGGGAGCTGGGGGTTGGGGGGGTCCTGAGGCGGTGGGCAGATACTCACATGAACTGGATGATTTTGTTCAAGCCTGCAATTTCATACAGGCTCTCTGTGTCAGAGCCACCTTCAGCCAAAGACAGTTTTCCTGGAGATAGGAGAGAAAGAGTCAGCCAGCCTTCGGGGCTCCTCTGGGCTGGACATACCTGGGCTGGGCACCTGAGACAAGGGCCCATTGACCAGAGACATCTGTGACAATGGGTCCTAGATAGGCCTGGATTTCTTGGTGCTTTCCAGAGACTGAGAGTTCCAAAGACAAAAAGCCCGCTTTATCTGCAGGAGAAGGGCTGTGAGGATGGGCAGTATGTACCTTTGGGAAGAGCTCTGGTCACACCTGGATCCTACCATTTTGAGCCATTTTGCTTTAGGCAAGTCACTCACCTTCAAAGGACTAATGTTGGACTTGCTCAGTGGGCCTCCCAGGCTTGCTGGGGGGTGAAATGAGGTAGTGCTGTCCACGGAGCCCGAATGCAAGGTGTGGCCCAGAGGTGGGAGTCAGAGAGTGGGGTGAGTGCTGACCACAGCCTTTGGGCCCAAACCTTCTCTGAAGTCCTCAACATCCATGACCTCGCCCTGCGTGATCCAGCTCATGTAGCCCCGAAGGTCCTCATCTAGCTGCTGCTTCTCCCGGAGCTTCTGGAAGGTTCCCCTGGACTTGGCCTTCTCCCGCTCCTTGGTGAATTCCCTGAAATGGGATGGATGAGCCAGGAGGGGAGGAGAAGAGGAAACAGGGTCAGGGAAAGACTGAGCTTTCTGAGGACAGACAAGCCCATTCTGTGGCTGGAGTGCTCCTTTTTCTGGGCCCAGGGTGTTGCCTGGGGTCCAGGTGCCCCTCAAGATGGCTGAGAGACAGCCCCTCTCACTTCCCGCTCACTCATCCCCACCCACCAGAAACACCCTGGAGCACTCTTTGCCCCTTCCTCATTTCTTTCGTCTCATCCATCTCATTGTCTCCTGCCTTGTTTTGGGGTTCCCCTTGCACATTAGGGGTGAACGACAAGGCAGTCCACTGCCTAACTGAATCAACCACGGAGCCTCAAATTGGCCATACTGCCCCAACCCTTCAGACTACCTTAGAAATTTAGTTTCATACAGACCAAAGGCCTGGGAAAATTCTCCTGGGACTCTGAGGAACCAGGTGGCAGGGCTGGAAGAAAAGGACCCGAGGCTCCGCGAGGGATCTTCAGGCCAGCAGAGGGCAGCCCTGGGCTATGGCCACCTTCCCCACGGGGCAGGGGGAAGACGGCAGCTCAGGCGTGGGCTCTGAGGAGCTGCGCCTGGCAGCCAGGAGGGGTTGGCCCACAGGGCAGGTCGAGTCGCCCTGATCAGGTGGGGTCCAGGGAGGGGGTCTTGACCAGTTTGTGCCATGGACCCTTTGAAAGTCCAGTGAAGCCTATGGATCTGTCTTCAGAATAATGTGAAATGCACAAAATAAAACCAAAGCATGACAAAGGAGCCAGTTACAGTCAGGCTTCACTTAATGACTGGGATGCGTTCTGAGAAAGGCATTGTTAGGTGACTTCATCTCTGTGCAGACATCAAGAGCGTATTTACACAAACCTAGATGGGAGAGCCGACTACACATCTAGACTATATGGCATAGCCTGTTCCTCCTAACCTACAAACCTGGACAGCATGTAACTGTACTGCACACCATAAGCAATTGTGTAAGTATCTGTGGATCTAAACACAGCTAAACATAGAAAAGGTACAGTAAAAATACAGTACAATCTTAGCGCCCCACTGTTGTGGACGCAGCCCGTCATTGACTGAAATGTCTTCACGCAGCACATGACTGCATGTTAAAGTACAGTTATTAAAATGCAAAAAAATTGTGATCGAGTAATACATTTGCTTTTTCATTAACTCACTAACTAGCAAGATCTAGCTGCAGGTCTGGTATCTATCATAATTTCAAAGTATGGAGTAATTAGTGTAAAGACTATTCACAACTGTAATGTGACATGATTTCTATTAGGACAGGTCACAGGCCCGCTAATAGCACTGTGGTTTGTTGCCTATGTTCGTTACTAAAGGAAACACGAAATTTCAGTTACAGTTGTGAAAAATAAAGATAAATGTTTCCTATCCAAGTTCAGTCTCCCAGAATTCTATCTACAGACTGCCTGGAGGGAAGCTTCTGGAATGGGATGATACCAATGGGGAAGAAGGCTGATGGTGACTTCTAGCCTCTCTGCTGTGCTGGGGTGGGTGGAGGGATGACAGCAGGACTGTCTCAAAGAGAACTGCTCTCATTAATAATAACCATTAATATTTAGTGCTTATTTTATGCTGGACTCTGCTCTAAGTACTTTATACGTATTAACTTATTTAATCCTTACAACAACCCTGTGAGATAGAAACTGAAATAATTCTTATGTGGCCGATGTGGAAATTAAGGCACAGAGAAGTTAGGTAATTAGGTAAAGGTCACACAGCCACCAAGCAGCAGTACTGGGATTTAAATGTGGGCATTCTAGCTCCAGAGTCCGTGTGCTTAACCAAAAGCCCCACTGCCTCTTAGTGCTGAGGCTCCACTTAGGCACCCCCAGGGCCATGAGGTTAGAGTCTCAGGGGCTTCACTGAGGAGTGTTAAAGCAGAGGGACAGGAGGGGCGAGAATGGGAGAAGACTTGAGGAGGAGGAGAAAGGCAAATTAAAAATTGAAGGGCTCTTGTGTGTATCTCCTCTCTTCCTGCTCACCAGGAAGGAAGCACTCTTGGCCCAGCTGAGACAGCAGGGAACCCAGGGATGAGCCAAGGGCCTGACACACAGCCCCCTGCCCTGCTCCCACTCCTTCCTCCTCCTCCTTTCTCTCCTCCTCCTCCCTCCCCCCACCCCCTCCTGTTTCTTTTCCCTCGGTTCTTTTTCCTTCCTCCTCCTTCTCCCCTCCTCCTCTTTCTCCTTTCCCCCCTGGCTACCTTTGAACTTTCTTACCCACTCAGGACACCCAGCACCAGGTTGAGGATGAAGAAGGATCCCAGCAGAATGAGGGTGACAAAATAGATCCAGGGCCACTCATTCCCGATGGCATCATTGACCTGGTCAGGACAGAGGTGTGATTCTCTGAGTTGAGGACTTGGCTCCCCTTCCCCAAGTCTGCTCATTAAGACTCCACCCAACCCTGGGGGACAAGGAGAGAAGCCACCCTGGGACAGTGAGTGGACATTTTTCCTAGCCTGAGGACTAGTCTGGAAGGACTTTTCCAGCCTGAGGACTAGGATCTGGTCTGAAAGGATCTCCCTACGGAGGACTTGCTGACTGCCTACCTGGTCCGGGCAAGACTGACCTAATTTCCCTCCAACCAAGAGTGTTTGACCTCCCTCATAGACTCTACCTCCTGTTGATTTATTTAAAGCCAAGATTTTTCACGTGAACAACGTCTGTGACCCTGGACAAGTCACCTAACGTCTCTGATCATTATTCCCATCCGCCTAATGGTGATAATGACATGGGCTGTCTCTCCTCACAGGCTTGAAACAGAGGTGAAATCATACATGTGACAGTCCTTTGATATTTTAAATAATTTGCTCTCCTAATACACACTTACAATAAATATTTACACTAATCTTTTACATTTGCAAAGCATTTGACAGTTTTACAATCCCCCCACCCCCCTAATAGGCAGCATCATATTGTGGTTAATTCCGGATTGGAGCTGGGGGATCAGAGTTCGATTCTTGGCTCTGTTGCTCACTAAGTTCTTAACCGTGGGCAAGTTACTTTAATCTCTCTGAGCCTCAGTTTCCTTATCTGTAAAATGGGAGCAATGCCTTCCATCACTGAAGGATAAAATAAGAAATCTAACTAGCTCTTAACAAACACCAAATAAATAACATACTCCAACAAAGAAACTCTTATGGAGTCTTGACCGTGTGCCAGGCACTGTTGTAATTCTCCCACTAACTCTGATATAGACAGTGTTATTATCCTTATTTTACGGGTGAGGAAACTAATATCTTATAATAGTTATATGGGAAAGCAGTCTTGCAGAGGAAAGGAAAAAGACTCAAAGAGCCCTTCATTCCTCAAAAAGTCTGAAATTCTAAGCCATCAGAATTAAGTCATTCACAGCCAGGTTTTTCCTGGTTTCCATTCTTCACCCGCCCCTTGGATCCTGCATAGACATACTGTATCGTGGGGATTTCCCCATAAGTTGCTGGGGCACATACCTGGGAACCAGAAGGGGACACACATCCTGTATAGATTCCCCAGGGAGGAGCAAGAGGGAGCTGTGGTCACTCAAGTCAGAGACTGCCCTCCTGTGTGGACTGACAAGCCCTCCCTCCCTGCTCCCTTGCAAACCTGTGGATGAAGGGAGATGGTTCTGGCAGGCCCAGGCCCAGACCCACCCAGTAAAGAACGTCAGTCCATCCCTCCATGGTGATGCACTGGTACACGGTGAGCATGGAGAAGCCGAAGTTGTCAAAGTGGGTGATGCCATGGTTGGGCCCTGGCCAGCCACCCCGGCACTCACTGCCATTGATGGTGCACCGGCGCCCTGAGCCCGTCCTGGCACAGGGCGATGGCTCCTCATTCTCCACCGTGGCCACGATATCTGGAGGCAGAAGGCAGAGGGAGCATCAGACAACAGTAGTAGGTGGACAATGACAGGAGGAAAGGTGTATAAGAGCAGTTTAAGAGAATTGAGCAGTAAGTCTAAAGACACTCTGCTAAAAACACAAAAGACAGCTTCATATGGAGCAGATGGTGACAGTGAAGAGGAATGCCTGGGGCTGAGGATGGCTACAGGCAGCAGGAATTATGTCTTGGGCCCCGGGCCTCATGGCAGGGTCAGCTTCTAGGATTAATTGTCCTATGCAGTGCAACGCATGAAAGAGAAGTAATCTGAGTGTCATTTGTTCCCACAGAACTTTAAAAAAGAAGGCAGCTGCCTGGCTGGAGTAGGGCTGGAGGTGGAGGGCTCACATGTTCTGACTTGAGAGTTATGCCTGGGAGGTGAAATTGGAGAAGCTCCAAAAGCACTGGGCTGAGCTGTACAAGACACCCAGCTGACGGGGCAGGGGTCTGCACTCAGGGGAAGTTCCCGCCAGGCCCGAGCCTGCACTCTCCTTTGTTCCCCTGGATGATGCTTTCTTGTCTCTAAAATCCTGTACTTCTGATGACATCCTGCATCCCCTTTCATCTTAGGATGTTTTACAGTCTCCTTTTGTGTTCAGAGATTAGATTGGCTCATCAGAACTGGAACACCCTGCCTCACCTCTTTACCGTGTAGGCTATCAACCTATTTAGCATGTAGGCTCAATGCTCTGAAGATGGAAAGGAGAGGACACTGATGGTCCTGAGGGGGCCCTGACCCCATGAAGTCAGAAGCCCTGATCTGAGAGGGGCTTTTGAGCACTGCTGCTCAGCATTCCTCAAGACCTCATGAGAACACCACTGAGACCTCCAAATTTGGGTTGAAGGTGTGATCGAAGGTCCCCTCCTATCCATCCTGATAATGCTTATTATAGGATGTAGATTGTGGTGGTGATGGGAAGAGGCTGAGATGGGAGGAGTCTGGGAATATAACCCTTGAAAGCTGGACCAGAGCTTACTCTTGTGAGTTGGGTTTGGGACTGGTGTTGACTGTCCCTTTGTTGTCAGTGGTCATGAGGAGGTGAGTAGAGTTTCCTGAGACACTGAAGGTCAAGGAGAGTTATTCTGGTGAGTTCAGTGCCAGGACTCATGGAGGAGGCTAAGTCCCAGTGAGCTGCTGGCAGGGTAGAGCAGCCAGTCTCAGAACGGGACCCGATACTTTTTCAGGGTGTTGGCCTGACCAAAACGATTTTCACAATACTGCTAAGATGTTAGTTGCCCATCTGTCTCTCATTCTCTCAACAATGTAGACTGGAATTTTCCAGAGGCTACATGAGGTGTGACGTGGCAGCACACACACACAGAAGTTGATGCGAGAGTCCAGCATCCTCTATCGAGCCAGGCATTGAAGAGATTTACAAAAAGTGTAAATAGCGTCACCACTCTTCTCACCAAATATTACTGGTTTTTGAAAATCTAGTTATTTTTTATTAGAAATGTACTATTTATGTTCTCATGCCATGGGTTTCTTACTGTTCTTTAAAAGTGAATTAATAAATTAATATTGTGACATGTTCCTCGGTTTTCATTTCTCATACCATGAATATCAACAGATCAAAACCTATATAAACAAAAGCTCTCTGAAATTTATAAGAGAGAAAAGGGGTCCTGAGGCCAAAAAGTTTGAGAACTGCTGGTTCAGCTCAGGAATATCTGGGCTTCAATGTAGGTTATTTCTGGAAACTCAAAAATTGACTGCCTTTGGCTCTTGGGTGTTTTTTTCTGAGGTCCCATTCAGACCCTATTCTGGGTGCCTGCTCTGAGGGGCAGCTCAGACTAAAGCTAAAACTATGTGACAGGAAAAGTACACATAGAAATTCAGGCTTATCCCATGCCTGTGTCTCCATCCACCACTGGCTCAGAGAACCTGGAATATACCACATTGCATGTGGGGTAGGGGGTAAGGGTGTTTCTGAACAAGCCGTGGCCCAGGCCCCTGCTCACTTTCTTGGCTCACTGACCCCGGTAGAGCTGTCCTTCCTCCAAGTCCTCCCTATCCAGGAAAAGCCCATTCCATTCCCAAGGTCAACAGATGTGGGGGCAATGGCCAAGCCCTGGGCTCCTTCACCAGGTAGGGTGGCTCCCCCTTCTGAGCCGTCCTAGGCCCTGTCCCACAGTCCCACTTTCCCTGGAAGCTCACCTGTGCCAGTGAAGTAGCAGGTCTTGTGCATCTTGCCCTTGAAGAGCTCCAGCCCGATGATGGCATAGATGATGACCATAAAGAGGACCAGCAGGGCGATGTGGAAGAGGGGGAGCATGGCCTTGAAGATGGAGTTCAGGACCACCTGCAGGCCTGCAGAGGCAGCCAGGGAGGGGAAAAGAGGAGTCACCTCCACTTGGTCTCACGGCCCTCCCTCCCTATAAATCCTGGGAAGCCTCTGAGATGTCAAGGTAGGAAGGGGACCCAGAACTGGGGACAAGGGAACAGGAAGGGAGAGGAGAAAGGGGTCTGCAGGGACACTGCCACCCACTAGGCACCCCCGACACCAGCCGGAGGGGTCTGAGCACTCGGAAGGCTCTGAGGGCCTTGACATCCAAGCCGGCTCCTTTGCTGCTCATTGGGGCTGTGTTGCTTTGGATGACGTTAACCTGTTCCAGAATCACAGTGAAGACCCTAGAATGGAGAAGAGGGAGAGAAGGGGTCCAGGGGTTGGGAAAGCCACTGCCCCAGTGGTCTGGGGCCCTGTGTCCTGTCCATGCTCGAGCACCTGTGGAAAGGCCTGGGGGAGAGATGGCAAATATGGTTCATCAACTAACAAATGATCTGATCATGCTTACCTGGGGAATTTCACTTAAAAGGATTCTGACATCAAGTTCATACTCAGGGAAAAGAGTGGTGCTCCACTTGTGAGGTCTACTTTGCGTGCTCAACGGGGTTGAGGTATGTGTGCCACAGGTGTCGTCCCTGGCCCTAGGGCTGAGCACTCCCTACATGGGCTGGAGGTTACCTGTATCACACTCAGTGGCGACCCAGAGAAGAAACTCCACAGCAAGTTCTCCCTGCACACTTTTCCTCCTGGCTGCACTTTTTGATAATGCCCTTTATTTTCTTTCCTACTAGCCTCCTCTTCCTCTCTTAATTTACTCAAATTTCCATTATCCTTTGAAGTCTACCTCAAATTCCTTCGCCTCCGAATCCTTCTAACGGCAGAACTCCCTGGGATACATTGCGTATGAAACAACAATGCGCTGTGAGGTGTCGCTCTCTGCACTCTATTATTCTGTACGCACTTGTCTTGGCTTCCAACCAGGGCAGTTTGTAAAAGGCAGAGGCCGATTCACAGAATTCTTCTATTTTCCCTGTTGAGCCAAAAGTAGCACTGGATGGCTAGCAGGTAAGCAACACCATCCTTTCAGAACTAAAGGACAGCATTCTGGTTAAGCATGCAGGCTCTGGAACCGAGACTGCTTTGGCTTGAATCCCAGCACTGCCACCAGCTAGCTGTGTGACCTTGGGCAAGTTGCTTGACTTTTCTGTTCTTTAGCTTCCTTATTCATAAAATGAGGAAAAACAGGATTGTGGTGAGAATTAAATGAGACAGTGCATGTAAGCACATATTAAGTACTTGATAAATGCTATTGTTATCATTACGTGGTAGTTACGGTAATGCTATGGGTAGAGTTATGTTCCCTCTAAATTCATATGCTGAAGCCCTAACCCCTAGCACCTCAGAATGTGGTTGTATTTGGAGACAGGGTCTTTAAAGAGGTGGTGAAGATGAAATGCGGTTGTTAGGGTGGGCCCTCGTCCAGTTTGCCTGGTGTCCTTATAAGAAGAGGAACTCTGGACACACAAAGAGACACCAAGGATGCGCATGCACAGAGGAGAGACCCTGTGAACCCAAACCTGCCAGCATCTTCACCTTGAATTTCCAGGCTCCAGAACTGTGAGAAATAGATTGCTGTTGTTTCAGCTTCCCAATCTGTGGAATGTTATTACGGCAAACCTAGCAAACTAATACAGTTAATAAATATCCGTTTTGTGAACCTGAATAACAGGTACTCAATACAGGTCCATGGAATAAACTAATAAATGACAGAGGGTGAGAAACTTATGAACATCCAGAGACTGCTGGCCAGTGGAACCTTCCATATCATTTCCAAATTTGTGTGACGTGAGGAGGATAATCGAATTTATAGCATCTAGCCGGGGAAGGAGATTGTGACCTGCGGGCAGGGTCAGGAGCAATGACCCATTCTCCACCAGCATGGACAGCACCCTTGCCAGGCCAGCCTCTAACAGAGGCTGCTCCATGCAGTGGTTAGCACAGCGCTGGAGTCCCACTCCACCTCTAAGATGCTGGTGGTGGTGGCAGTGGGCACAGAGTCCTCAGTGAGGGTCTGACCTCCAGTCTCCCCAACCCAGCTCTCACCCCAGGAAGACAATGGTGAAGTCCAGCACATTCCAGCCACTGCGCAGGTAAGCATCCTGGTGGAATAAGAAGCCGTAGGCAATGATCTTCATGGCGGCTTCAATCGAGAAGACGATGAGGAAGAAATACTCCAGCTTCTCCTGTGGGAGCAAACGTGGTCCACAGCATGCCTCTGCGCTCTCTGAGCTCACCCTCGCTCTCTTCCCTACAGCCATGCTGGGTTCCCTGCTGTTGCTCAGGCACGCCCGCCTCAGGACATTTGCACCTGCTGATGGAATGCCCACCCACCTCCACACCTACACGCCCCCGCACTGCCACTCCCTCACTTTCTACAGGTCTTTACTCAAAATTCCTTCACTGAGGCCTTTTCTGGCCACCAAGTGTAATGCGAGCTATCTCCAGCATTTCATGTTCCTCTGCTCTGCTTAATTTGGTCTTCTTAGCACTTACTCTTAGCTTAAATACCATATCTATATATATTATATATATGAAATCTTGTTCATTATCTATCTTCCCCACTAGAATATAAACTCCATGAAGCATGGGGATTTTTGCCCTTTTTTTTTTTTTCATTACTCGACTTCCAGAGATGAGAATGGGTTGAATATATGAAGGATCTGAGGCACCCAAAATGAAAGTCCCCAGGCGGTTTTTCTGGTTTTGGCACCTTTCTTCTCCCACCATGCAGGGGATGGATGGTAGGAGATGGGAGTGGATTGCTCAGAACTCCAGACGCCTTCCCTTGCTGGGCAGTGTTGCTCTTTAATTCATTTTCCTTTAAGGTTCCCTGCCCGCCCCACCTGCCCTCACATTGGCTTCCTTTAGGCAGCTCCTTAAAGGGCATGACCCTATTATACAGGGTGAGTGGAGTGTGGGGTACACTGTGTGTGGGGAGCACAGTTAAGAGGCTGAGGTTTCAGCTCAGCCCCACTCTGCAGAAGGCCCTGCCGACACTCCAGGCCCTGACCCTGTAGCCTGATCCTCTGTGTTACCCTATCTTTAGCCCTGTCACCCTGCCCCCTCTTCTGGGCCCAGGTGAGAGCTATTTCTAACTGAGGAAGCAGGTCTCTCTTGTTGGGACTCCAGGCTGAAACTGCTCTCCTTGCAGCCATCTGAACCCTGGCTTGGCAGCTTCTAAGAGCTCTGGCCTCCAGGTCTCCCCAGACAAGCACAGCCTCCCGAGGAGGTGCTGACCCAGCCTGCAGCCTAGGCCAGGCTGCAGCACGGCACAGCTCCAGGAGGTGTGTGTATATATATACACAGATCTATCCTGATTGGTGCTCCCTGGAGTCACACAACAAGGGGGTCTGTATGCCCACAACCCAGCCCCCATTAGTCTCCAACACTCACACCCAGGGAAGCATCTCCTGGGACCAGGGGCCCTCCCCATCAGCACACTGCGGAGGCGTCACTCATATTCACAGTTCCTTTACTGCGGAGCCAGACTGGGGAATGGGGCACTCCATTAATGATATGGAAGATAATGTATTTTTACTTCCAAGTGAATAGGTGTGGGAGGCAAGGGAAGAGGCCCTCACATGGCTCAGTATTGTGGATAGGGCTCCAGAATCCTCCAAACTTGTCATTCAGAGAATTTTCCTGAAAGCATGATTTTCCCCTTCCACACAGAAGGGAAAACTACAGCATACGTGGACTAGACTCGCTATTCTTAATTTTGCCCTTCATTCCTTATATTAATTTGTGATCCCAAAGCTTTCCCCTTCTTCCAGAAAATGGTAATATGGTAATTAAAATGCAAAGCCATGCAGTTCTGTGAAAGGGCCTGTTGATGGAGACTGGGCTTGGCACTCGTGGGGAATCGTGGAGCAGCCACTCCATGGAGGGGAGCTGCAAAGGGAGGTCTGGGCACCCTCACTGGCAAGAAGAGTGGGCTGGGCCAACTACAGAGGGATCTCCCTGAAATTGGGTGGGTGGTCTCCCCTCCTCTGCAGGACAGGTTTCCTGGGAGTCAGGCACACCATTAAGGGAAAAGTGTAAGGGAGGAGAGTGAAGTCAAGGCAGCATTTACAATTTCAGGTTGCTGCAATCCCAGGGGGATAGACAGAAGTGGGGCTGAGGCAAGGAAAAGCAGGACCTGAAATAGTTGCAGTGCTCACAGACTGGGCGGCCAGCCATGAACACCAGATAACTGCCTGCACCTGCCATTGCCTGTCTGGCTCAGCCTGACTCAGAGAGAGCTTGTTGGGGGCTGTGGGCTTCAGATGAGGTCACTCAGTTTCCTCAGCCTGTTAACTCCAAGGCCTGCCTCTTTCCACCATACTCCCTCCAGCGCAACCCTGCAGTGCCTGGAAGTAAAACTCAGTACCATACAATCCCTGTGTGTGCACACAGCGTGAGCCCTCGTTCCGCAGGAGGGGGAAAAGGGATATGTCCACTCTTGCATCATAGGAACAGTGTCATCAATGTCACACTGGGTTGGCTGACAGCCTCTGCAGCCTGGGCTCAGGCTTCCATGGAAGAATGAGGGATAGTCATTCCACAGATATTTATTAAGCTCTGGACTGGATGCCCTGGGTAAGACCTGGCTGTCTCCCCAAGATCAAAGTCATCAACCTTCCTAAAACATCCTAATTTCCTGTGACAACCCCCAGAGCCCACCATGGGCAGGTGGGAGGCAGGAGATACGTGGTGTGATGGTTCTCACCAGCTCTGCTGCTTTGGGCAAGTTCCTAAGCTTCTGTGAACCTCTGTTTCCTCATTTGTAAAACTGAGATAATGAGAGCTACCTTGAAGGCTCATGGTGAGGATTAAATGGCACCTTGTGAGTAAGTGGCTACCCCTGCCTGGCATGCACCAAATGCTGAAAACATCACAGCTATTCTTATGAGACACCCGGACCCTTGGTGAAGGTCTGTTTTCTGCCTACACTGTGTTCTGTTGGTTTCCATTATGTTCTATCGGTTTTCACAGAGCTGTTGTTTGATGTCATGGCTGTGGGTGGTCACCAGGGCTTGGCTCTGACTCACCTCACACTCCATATGTTTGAAACGAAACTCCTCCTCCTGATAAACCTGCTCTTTCTCATGTGTCCCTGTCTCAGCCAAAGGCACTCAGTGGCCCAAGCCAGAAACCCCCAGGGTGTTTCTGGACTCCTCCTCCCTCTTGCTCTCCCTGGGTCCCAGTGTCCAGCAGGTCCAGGCCACTCCAGCCCTACCATCTCCAGACTCCAGCTCCTCCTCTTTAACTGTTCCTGCTCTTGCTTGCTCTCCCCTGCCTGCAGTGGTCCACCGCCATCCACATCTCCTCCCCTGGGCCCTTCTCCATACAGATCCGGCCACTGCCTTGATTGCAAGTGTGCAATGGCTCCACAACACTTACCAGAAAATCCAAATGTGTTCCCATGGCATGCAAGGTCGTCCATAACATGACCCCTGCTGATCCCTCTGGCCTCGCCACCAGCCTGTTGGCCACTCCGTCAATCATGTGGAATGACTTTCAGGTCCCCTAGCTCTCTAGCTGCCCCAGCCTCCACCTTTGCTCATCCCGGCCCCTCTACCTAGCGTGTCCCCGAGGCCCACTGCCCAAGTAGACCTCCTGCCTCTTACAACACTTTGACCCCCCACAGGGAGCACCAGCCCTGTGTCCTCACCGTCCCTTATAATCCTGTGCTGCTCTTTGCTGCCTTCTGACAGACTGCAGCTTCCTTGAGGCCACGTCATCCTCACATGTGTTCCTAACTGTGGGGACTTTCCATGGCTTCTCTGTCCCAAGAACAGGAGAGAGGTGACATTCCCCCATCAGTAATAGCATTTGGGCTTGGGGGCCAGGGTCACTCTCCAAAGAAGGCTTCTTGGAGGTGCTGTTGGTGGCGGGTGAGGGGAGGTTTTATGGTTGAGAAGGCCCCACCAACTGGTGATTCTGATGCCCTTCCCCCAGGGGCGTGTGGTCCCCCGACACAGGTGAAAGTATTTCGGACTCAGGGCTTCTGCCCTTGCTGTTCTCCCTGCCTGGAATACTCTTCCCCAGATATCTGCATGACTCACTTGCTTCTTCCTTGCAGATCCCAACTTGAAGGTCACTTTGTCACTGAGACCTTCCTGGCTCTCACCCCCCGACTGTCTATCTTCTTAGCCTGATTCATTTTTCTTTTTAGCTGTTGTCAAAACTTGACTCGCTATATATTTGTTAATTTATTTGACCCATCTCTCCTGACCTGAATATAACATCGCTGAGAGCAGGGACTTAGCTCTGTTCACTGCTGTGTCAACTACATCTGGAACAGTGCCTGAAAGTGCTGTGATGGAATGAATGAACCAGTGTCCCGGGGCACTGCTGCGAGAGGTGCAGGCTGTGGGCAGGTGCAGCTGCACACCGTCACTGTCACTCTGAGATGAGGTCAGTGTAGGCATTGAGTAAGCATTTGGAAAATTCTATGGCAATCTGCAGCCACTTCCACACACATGGGTGGACTATAGACCATTCTGGATTTGTCAAAGTCACATGGCGAATCCCAGCTGGCACACACTGTGGAGGGGTCCCACACAGTAGGACCATGTATCAGGCCATGATGGAGTAGAAATTAAAAATGACCAACTGTGGCCTTTCCCTACAGATCATCTGAGAAGCCCTGCCCCAGAATGCATCATCCTGCCCAGCACACAGTAGGCCCTCAAGCTATGTTTGTTGAACAAATGAACAATGGAAAGTCACAATCTCTGCTCACCTTCAAACCTTGGGATCTGTATTCCTAAGAAGAGACACTGGACATCAGGTCCTGATCCCAGAGCAGGAGAGCAGTGGCTGTCCCTGACCCCCTGATCTCTGAGCTCAGGGGAGGACAGTGAGCCCGTCTGACTTTGTGACATGAAAGCTCCCTTACCTCAGCCCCCAACAAGGGCCTTTATTACTAAATGTCCCCTTCAAGGGAACTCTCATCCTTCCATAGACAAGCCTCTAACTGGTGCTCCCTGGGGCCACACTTAGCTGGAGGTTGTCCTGGTGTGTGACCCCTGATGCACAGGCCTTGCACCTGCTCCCAGGGGCACTGGAGCCAGGCACTCCCAGAGTCTTGGGCTGAAAACAGCAGGACTGGGACTGCACATCCCCTCACCCTCCCACTGCCTCTATTTTCAGGCTGAGTCTGTTATCTCCAAGGGTCAGCCAGTCCTGAATGCTTCTCCTCCCCCGGCCTGCATGGGGCTTTGTGGGAAGATGATGAGAACTGGTTGGGCTTCCCTCCAAAGGGATCTGCCCAGCGCCAGTGTCCCTATCTGGGACCATAGAGGCAGCAGCTACCACACCTTCTTCCCCTGCAATCCTACCCCGACACAGTGGCCTGGTCAGGACTCCAGGCTCCAGGGCTCCCCATGTGCCCCCCTGGAGGGTTCTGGGATCTGCAGAACCCACTGAAAGGACCTTACTCGGCTGGCCTGGGGAGGGACTGGCAGAGGCAGCAAAGTGTCTGCAGTTGAAGGGCTCCCTGGGAAGGTGCACTGCCACCACATGACTGCCTGTCACCTGGGCCTGAAAGTCTCCTTCCTTAGGGTCAAGACAGAGTGATCTGCTCAGGCACAAATCTCACTGGAGCAGGGAGGCACTGGACTCATATTTGTTGTTAACTCTTCAAGGCATGTGTGCTACAAGGAGACAAGGCAGATTTGACTGAAGAGGAGGAAGCCCAGGGTGCTTGCAGGGAGCTCAGGCTGGGGTGGAGGACAGACATCCTCAAATGTCCCCTCCCTCTTAGGGACCTTACAGGAAGCTCTCTACACAGCCTTGGCAGGTGCTATCAGAAGACAGTTTTACAATATTCATGATTGCTTTCCTCCCAGATTCCCCCGCTTTCTTGTTCCCTTAAGCTGACAGCAGGGCTGGGCCCCCTTGCCTCAGGACTGGTTTGTGGCAGGGCCCAGGCTTTTGTCTTCCAAAGCCTGAGAATCACTGCAACATTGGGAGGTCTCAGGGGTAGAACTCACAGTTTGAAGGTGTAGCAGGATCTGGGAGGAGGCACTGGGGCCCCCAGGAAAGAGGACTCAGCCTCCATTCCTGCCTTAAGAAGGGTGCAGAGGACCTATGACCCTGTCACCTGCGCACTGCCTGAGACCCAGGGCCTGGGCACATTCCCCAGGTAGGCGGGATAACTGAAGGCACCAGAATAGCTGCAGTGATCCCTCTCCATCCTAGAGGGATATGCGCTCAGGATCCATGGAGAGTTGGTTCACAGGAAAAAATAAGTCATTTCTAGCACACCTCAGTTGTGGACAGAGGGTTGGTCCGGCTCTGCTGTTTTTCCTGTTTCACAGAGGAGGGAAGTGAGACTTAGAGGGGAATGAGGTGCCTGCCAAAGACGAGGAGGCCCTGCCTGCCGTGACTGAAGTAACAGAGTTTCTGGTAGGCTGGCCTGATGTGCTGGCCTCTATGGCCGTGCCACACACTGGATGTCCAGGGCCCTGATGTCTCCACAACCACCTCATTCTCCAGGTTTGGCAGATGACCCATTGAAGAGTGAGGGAAGTGGCTATGTTTAGTCCAACGAACGCTCACCCAAATAGATGTAACTGGAATGGGTCTCCCTTGCCATCCTACCTCCATCTCAGGGGTCCCATTTCCCTCTTCCAGTTCCCTCTTCACTTCCCTGTATAGCACTTCCCTCACCAGGCAACCAGGCTCCCTCAGGTCTGGGTGAGCCAGACACACCAGGGCTGACTAGACAGAGGGACAATGGGGCGGAGGGTCCCAGGAGGGCTCTGTACGTTCAGGGTGAAGGGGGCTGGGAGAAGAAGGGAGACCAGTGCTGTCTTGGGTAATGAGGATAATAATAGCTAAGCGTTAGTAAGCACCCATGTATGCGCCAGGCCCTATTCTGGCCGCATGCATACATTTAATACTCACTGAAACCTTATAAGGTAAGTACTTTTGTTTTTTTTTTGGCCTTTTCAAGTTTTTATTTGTATACATTTTTGTCTTAAAAAGAAAAGTAGGGCTGGGTGAGGTGGCTCACATGTGTAATCCCAACACTTTGGGAGGCTGAGGTGGGTGGATCACGAGGCCAGGAGTTCAAGACCAGCTTGACCGACATAATGAAACTCCGTCTCTACTAAAAGTACAAAAAATTAGCCTGGCTTGGTGGCGGATGCCTGTAATCCCAGCTACTCGGGAGGCTGAGGCAGGAGAATTGCTTGAACCCAGGAGGCGGAGGTTGCACAGAGCCGAGATCACGCTATTTCACT
>NW_012123043.1:3781878-3782807 GCF_000951035.1 Colobus angolensis palliatus
GGCATGGTGGCAGGCGCCTGTAATCCCAGCTACTCGGGAGGCTGAGGCAGGAGAATTGCTTGAACCCAGGAGGCGGAGGTTGCACAGAGCCGAGATCACGCTATTTCACTCCAGCCCGGCAACAGTGCGAGACTCTGTCTCCCAAAAAAAAAAAAAAAAATCATTATCACAGATTACAAAGGGATAAAGCAAGAATAGAAGAATGAATGACTCTCTTTAGCCTGGAAAGCGGATACTCTCAATAGTATTAATGTTGTAATACAAGCTCATTCAAGCGTTTTACATTTCTTTTTTTATGTTCTTTTAAATGTGATATCCTAGCATATCGTAAAGATCATGTACTATGAGTATCAGACGGAAATTTCTCCACAAAGCCAGATAAGTTTTCCTCTCCAGTGAGAAACAGGCTATAATAAGTTCTTAAAAATTCTTGTCTTCTCTGCCATGGCAGAAGAGGGAGAGGCTGGGGGCTGGGGAAAATCCAGGGAAGTTCTACACAGGAGGTACTCTGGGGTTCCATCCAGGAGGGTGTCAGATAACCCAGATCACCCTACTTAGGCTTTTGGCAAAAAACAATCCTCACCCTCCATCTACTAGTCATCTTCCCTGCCCCTCCTCACTTCAGGGCCTTCCGAGCTCTATCTTTTGTAAAATCAATCATCATGAAAGGGGGAAAAAAGAGCTAGGATGGAACAAAAGTAAAACATTTAGCAACTTTGACACGGGCTTGGCACCTCTACCTGAGCCGCAGGGGTCCCGGCTGGAGCAGGGCCAGGTGGCCCTCGTCTACTGGTAATGCATGTGCTCCCAGGTGCAGAAGAGGGTGAGAGAGACCCGCAAAGAGAAAGAAAGAAAGAAAGAAAGAAAGAAAGAAAGAAAGAAAGAAAGAAAGAAAGAAAGAAAGAAAGAAAGAAAGAAAGAAAGGAAGG
>NW_012123043.1:3783062-3794633 GCF_000951035.1 Colobus angolensis palliatus
AAAAGAAAAGAAAAGAAAAGAAAGAGAGAGATATTGTGGTCCTCTGTTCACAGATGAGGTAACGGAAGTTCAGAGAGTTTAGGAAGCTGTGCACCAAAGTCTAGATTGGAGGCAGGTTGGTTTGACTTGAGAGCCTGTCCTTTCTTGAGACTCCCAGACAGCTAGCACAGCTTGGGCAAAGGCTTTCCTCCAAGGTTTCTGTTGTTCAGCTCTTACAATGTCTGCAGCCCCTGTGCCTGGTGTGAAGGGGCATGGGTTGGGATGGGCGGGGAGGGGGTAGCTAAGTGCCCTGAAAGGGGGCCTAAGTTCTTGCAGTGGTGGGAGGGCAGGCTCCCAGGTGGGTCTAAAATCCAGGCTTTCATTCATTTCCACAGACCCTTTTTGAGCACCGTCACTTCTCTGTACAGTGGCCCAGGCTCAAACAACCCTGTGCTCTGCAGGTGCTGGATCTCTGAGGGGTGAGGCCAGAGCTGCGGTCCTTCTGAGGCCCCAGCCTCCCCAGATGGCGAGTGGAATGGGCTGCTGGCCGCAAGAGTTGGCAAGCGCATTCCAGACCCTATAAAAAGACAAACGCCCTGGCTGCCAGAGGCTTAGGCTCCAGCCTCGTGGAGGACACTGCGGCAACTTGAACCCCAGGAATGCGACAGGGGCCTGGTGGAGCCGGCTGATGCCTGAGGGGTGGGCAGCTGCCCTACAGTCCAAGAGGGGCCAAAGGGGCAGCCATCTATCTTGCCAAGCCTGTCGGGCCCTGCCCTGCCCTGCCCTCAAAGACAGCAGGCACCATCTACTTAAGCAAAATCTAAATTATCCGGAACTTGGAAATAAAGCAAAGAAAGGATGCCATATCTTTGTAATATCATGTTGGAGCATTTTATAATAGGCCTGGCCAAGGATTATTTAATTATCCAGGTCAGGGTTTCTCAACCTCAGCCCTAATGATATTTTGGTCTGGATACTTCTTTGCTGGTGGGAGGGGGGCCTGTCCTGTGCATTGCAGGGCCCCTGCCTCTACCCCACTAGAAGCTAGTAGGGCACATCTCTGCCCCTGCCCCTCCCCTTCACAATTCCAGTTGTTGCCAAATATCCTCTGGGGCAGGACTACTTCCCCTCCCCAATCCCTTGAAAACCACTGACTAGGAGGGAATGTAACTTTGTTTAGCCCTCACTCTTCTGTCCTCTAGAGATGCAAATGAATTCTGCCTGATAGGAAGATAATCCCAATGGTTAGAGTTTTATTGCCCTGTAGGACATTAACCAGCTTGGTATCTAACCTAGCAATCCTATTCCGTCATTCTTTCTCCAGTATCATAACTTCTGCTCCTCCAACTCCCTTTAATCCAGCTTCACACGCCTGCCTGTGCTCTTTTGAGTCGAACTAATCTGTGATAGGTGTTCCTTCGATATTTTACTCACAGTTGTGTTTTCACTTTTTGAACATCATACTTTGACGTAGGACTGCTTTGAGGGTGAAATGAGATAATGTAGCCAAAGCAATCAGTTTCTCATGTCTGCCCAACAATTAGTAAGTCTGATGATTGTTTTTGCTTTTCCACATTGGTCCCCTCAGCCTGGCCTAGGCTGGAGTGGTAACCCTGCCCAATAAAGGATGTAGGCCTGCCCATAGAGCCACCTGGGCATGCGCAGTGATCTAACCTCTCTGCGCTGCAGTTTACTCCTCTGTACAAATGAGAAAAATAAAAGTACCTGCCTCATGGGCATTCAGTGTGATAACACATATAAGGCATTAGAACAGTGACTGACAATATGCAAGTAATCGACAAATATTGAATGTCATTGTTGCTGCTGCTGCTGCTGCTGATTTGCTGGAGGACTGGGGAGGGTTGACCAGGAAAGCCACTAAGAAAAGTTAGAGGTTTCAAGGAGAGAAGACACAGAGTTAAAGAGAAATCAGGGACAGACGATGGGCGGGGTGAAGAGGAGTTCTTTACCTGAAATAATCTTTTGGCATAACTGTTGGGAGTTAGACCCTTTGAATCTAGAACAGCCTGGGGGTCTCTGTGACTACAGGCATTTTGGCTGGTGAGCCTGCTCTGTGGGACCTGCATGATCAAAGTTCCTTCTGTTGATAGATAAAGCACTAAAACTGAGAAGGTCTTCACTCATCCAGTTACTTCTCTTAAGCATACAATATCATCCCCATTTTATAAAGGAGGAAACTGAGGGAACAGAAAGGTTACGTAACTTGTCGAAGATCACACAGCTAGTACGTGAGTGGGCCTGGGCTCAAAAGCAGGTTCTAGCTCCAGAACCCATTTTTATAACCACCATGCCATAATGGGCTGATTTCAGAGCCCGGTGCCACTGTAACATCTCACGGTTGGCCAGGACCTCAGCATCCTGGATGCCCCTCTTGCCACCCTCTGACCTGCTGCATATTCATTCCCAGGACTCCTTGCTCTCTCTGGACCTCAGTTTCCTCTTCTGTTCAGGGAGGATCCTGGGCTTTCCCACTGACACAGAGCAGGCGGAGTCAGAGGGGCGCCCCTAGCCCCAGGAAACCCGGGCCCCAAGTCTATTACCCTCAGCCAACGCTGGCAGAAGGGATATGGAGGGACACTGCCAAGGGAGCCATTCCCACAGACAGCAGTCATATCCCCGACCCTGCTCACACACAAGGCAACTGAGGGGAGCCTTTCTTACCCACAACCATCCCCGCCCCTGCCCCACCCAGCCAGTCTGGCATGTGCCAAAGTGAGGAAACCTCTGTCATAAAATGCTTGGACCTACAAATCCAGTTGCCTGTCAGTGGACACAGGCACCTGTATCTCTACACATCTGAAGTTGAACTTACCACCTTCCTCTTCCCCACCCCCACCTGCAGTCTTGGTAAGTGATACTGCCATCTGCTCTGTTCCCTTCTGAACCCCAAGTGTCATCCTCCCCCTTCCCCACACCTCCATCTCCACATCCAGTCCTCACCATGGATTCTATCTGGCAGGTCTTTCTTAAGGCCACCTCACAGCCATCTTTATCATCACCAGTGCCTTGGCCCAGCCTCCCCTGTTGCCTGCTTGGATGACTTCCCTGGGCTCCCTGCCCCCTTCCCTGCTTTCCATCCCACCCCATGTCACCCCAATCCATGCTCCACATAGGGCCTGATTTTTCTAAATCCCCACTTGACCTCTCTGTCTCTTGCCTCCAGCCCTTTGCCCATGTGGCTTCCTCTGCCCAGAGTCCCCTCTCCCTCTTGGCCTTCTACAATGCACTCCTTCACAGCCAGACTATATAATGGGGGGCCCAGTATAAGTGAAAATGTGGGCCCCCATGTTCAAACAGTAGAAAATAAGTGCTGATGAAGGTACTAAATATAAAGTTTTTCATTTTTTTCCAGCCCCTTTCTCAACCTACTGTGATGTCTTTTGATCGCTGTTCGGTGTTGTGTGGGGCAAGTGCGGACTGTCACAAGCACCTCCTCCTAGTCTTCCCCCTCCACCCTCACTATCCCACAGCCCAACATCCTGTGCCTTGGCCAGAGGTGGAGGTGTGGAGCTAGGCATCTACCCTTCACTCAGACCCACCACCTCAACCCATAGTGGACATCCGGCACCCAAGGGTGTTGCAATCTCTGCTTCCTTGGAGACAATAAGTACCCAGAATGGGGGAGGGTCTTGGAGGCTCAACCTCATAGGGTCGTTTACTGAATGGACTGCATCACTGTCAGCCCAGGGTAGAGACAACCAGAGCCATGTCCTTCCCTGAGACACGGCCCTTCCCATTCTCCCATTCGGGCCTCTGCCAAGTGGCCCAGGACTCCAGAGGGCAAAACATCAAGCTGAGAGCCTCTCCTTAGAGGCAGGGAGATGGCAGAAGTCAGGACCTCGTGTAAGCCAAGGCTCCAAGCTTGAGGTGCATGTACCATTGTCCCAATGGACTTCACTTACAAATCATAAATTCAAAGATAAAATTAATTAAAATTTCAATATGTTGACCACAGAGCATTCAGCCCCAAATGTGGGGCCCTTCTGAGTGGGGGTCCTCTGGGACTGCATAGGTTGTACACGTGTGAGCTGTCCCTGTCCTCAGCCTTTAGGCCTCAGGTTAAACATCCCATCCTTTGGAAGGCCTTCCTGATCTCAAGACTAGCTTAGGTTCTCTGCCAGTATGCTACCAAAATGTCCCCAAACCTTGAACCTTTCCCATTTCATTTTAACTACGTGTTTAATTGGTTTTATCATATTTACTTGTTTAATCCATGTAATGAAGCTCTGTGAAGATGGGAACTGTGTCTATTTGGTTCACAGTGATATCCCCAGTATGTGCCAGGGATATGATAGGCACTAAAGAAACACTCGTTACTTGAGAGTGAATGAGAAAGTTCATGAATAGTTAATCCTTAGGCCTCCTTTCTTGAAAGCTATGGGTTATTCTGGATGACTGGAAAGACCCCAACCCTTCTCAGATACCTACAAAGCAGCCAATAGGGTAAGAGAGAGAGTACCTGCTGACCCTTTTTACTCTGACTCCTCTCATCTTCCTCTTGTTGGGTTTTGTGGACATGAACAGTGAGGAGCCCTGAGCTCGAAGCTAGCTGAGCGACTTTGGGTATCACTGACTTTCTCTGGGCTTCACAATTAAGTGGTCAGATTAGGAGTCCTCCCTGAATATTCATTTCCCATAGAGCTCTGACATGCCAAGTGGCATTTTCTGCTTTGGAAACATTTTTTATTAGGTTTCCGACTTCTGGAGAACTCATAATCCTGTCTCTATGAACTCTAGGCCTAACCCAAGGTTTTGCAACTCCAGCCCACAAACTAAAGAAAAACACACACAGGACTACATGAAACAGTTAAGGCAGCCATTTTGTTTCAAGATGGAAGATGATATAACCTCTAAGATGTAATTTTTTTTTTTTTTTTTTGAGACAGGGTCTCACTCTGTCGCTTGGGCTGGAGTGCAGTGGCATGATCCTGGCTCACTGCAGCCTTGACCTCCCGGGCTCAAGCAATCTTCCCACTTCAGCATCCCAAGTAGATGGGACTAGAAGTATGCACCACCAGGCCCAGCTAATTTAATTTTTGTAGAGACAGGAGTCTCTCTATGTTACCCAGGCTGGTCTCGAACTCCTGGATGCAAGCGATCTTCATGTCTCAGCCTCCCAAAGTGCTGAGATTACAGGTGTGAGTCACTGCACCCAGCAGAGGTGTAATTTAATATCCTCCAAGGTGGGGCAGAGTTTTTTGCAAAAGTAGTCAATGTCGTAAGGAACTGAGGCCCACAAATATGAAATCGTGAAGGGTGGGGTAGACCCAGAGCTCTCCCTGCATTCAGAAACATGGAGACTAAGCCTATGGCGTAGAATGCCCAGACTTTAAGAAATGCCTTCCTTGCCAGCAAAGGTGGCATTGCCCTGCCAACATTTAATCCCACTATCCTTCCACACCCGGGAGCTCAGAGTGTTTTCTCCTCATAGCAAGCACACATTTAGAATCCCAGCTTCCCATCAGCTCAAGATAGATTCCCATGGAAACCAGCATAAGGGAAAGGCAGAGATGTGTCAGGCCCTGGACACATGCTAATATACCTCCTCCCTCCCAGGCCCTGCAGTTTCAGTGCAGGAAAAAAAAAGCCCTGTTGAAAAAGGTGGTTCCATTGTCCTGTCCCCTAGGGAGCCTGAGGCCACAGTTTCTAAGAGGGCTTTCCCTAGAAGTCTTTCTGCTGTCACCCACCACCTTGGCAACACAGCCTGTACAAGAGCAGGTTCTGGCCAGGCATGGTGACTCATGCCTATAATCATAGCACTTTGGGAGGCCACGGCGGGCGGATCACCTGAGGTCAGGAGTTCGAGGCCAGCCTGGCCAACAAGGCAAAACCCAATCTCTACTAAAAATACAAAAATCATCTGGGCATGGTGGCAGGCGCCTGTAATCCCAGCTACTTGGGAGGCTGAGGCAGGAGAATCACTTGAACCCAGGAGGCAGAGGTTGCAGTGAGCCAAGATTGCACAGCCTGGGCAACAGAGTGAGACTCTGTCTCAAAAAAAAAAAAAAATTGCAGGTTCTAAAGTCAGAGAGAACAAGCTGGAGGCCCTAACACAAGACTTAGATGTGGGGTGACCCTGGACAATGTACCTAAACTCTCTGAATATCAGTCTCCTTGTCTTTTAAATGGGTCTAATAATGTTACTTACCCCACAGGAGTAGTTACGGGGATTAAATAATGCAATAATGTAAAATATTTAGCACAAATCTTGGCGTTTAATGAGTACTTACTAAATGCTAACCATTTTTATTATAAATTAACTATTGGGTAAGTCAGTCCCTGAACCTCTCTAGGCCTCAATTTCCTCATCCATAAAACAGAATGAGGTGCGGAGGAGGTAGGACAGCCTAATTTTTGAATATCCCTTCCAGCCCCAGCATTTTATGATTCCAGGTATGTGTTACTGATGAAGGGGCGAAGAGAAAGCGGTATTGTAGAACTCTAAAACATGTTCTTGCTTCAGATTCCTGGATAAAACTCTCTCATGAAGGCAAACTTAGTGGACACAAGTTTCTTATGAATTACATCTGGGGAAGGGAAATTAGCATTCAACCTCTGTGGTTCACTAGCTGACCTTATGAAGCCTCAGTTTCCACATCTATCAAATGGAACCACTTTATGAGGTGGTTGTGAAGATTAAATGAGTTTACTCTCATCAGGTATTAGCACAGTGCCCGGGACCAGTGAGTGTGTGCTCGGTGCTGGCTGACAATATCACAGAATCTAGAATAAGCAGGTTGACCCTGGAAACCTGTTGAGCCACTCAGCCAGCCCTGCAGGTGTGTGGGGATGCAGGGAGTTAAACCACCAGCACCGTCCCCCAGAACAGAGTCCACCAAGGGGGCCTCCCCAAGCCTGGGGCTACAGGCTGGCAGGAAGGGGGATGGAAGGGCCGATCTTACCAGGCCGAGGTTCAGAGAGTTGTTGTCATCTTCTGGCATGGGCAGGTACACGGCCAAGGCCACACAGTTGGCGAAGATGGTGAGCAAGATGATCGTCTCGAAGGGCCTGGAGCCAGGGTTAAGGAGAACCCTTGGGCCACAGGGGCATGGGACTTACAGGGTTAAGGGGAAGAGGGTGCTGAGGGTCAGTTTGGACTGTGACTCTGATGCCAGGCTGGTGGACAGGTTGTTGGACACTGGCCCACGCTGCTCCTTCCCTGAGCCCCTGCAGGATACAGTGAGGACCAGGTTCCTGCCTTGACAACTGGCTCCCTTTCCTCAGGAACAAGTCGCTTTCACATAGACTCCTTGGAATGGTAAAGGTCTGGTCCCTGGCTGAGGGCTACTCAGCTTTAAGGCCTAGGGGGTCTTCACACCGCTCCACTCTCAGTGCCTGTCCACGCCCTTGCCTCCTCCCAGGAAGCCATGACTTTCCTAGATTCTGGCCAATCCACAGAGGCTCACCCAGAGAAATGGCACGGGAGGGTAAGGGTTGATGCGGGGTAAGGTTGAGAACTCACTGAGCAGGACTGGGAATGAGGGATGGAGAGATGAACGCTGAATTTCCAGAGCCATGTGTGCATGCTGGTGTGCTTGTGCTCACACCCGTCACGCCTCACCCCTCCCAGACACACCCACCCTGCCACAGCCATTTCTAGAGGGTACCCCAGGTCCATGGCTTTCTTGACTTTCTGACCCATTAGGCAGCAAGTGTGGAAAGAGCTAGAGAAAGCAAGGGAGGAAGCGAGGCAGTTGTTTGGGGGCGGATGGGGAGGCATATTATGTAGATGGGCTTGACAGAAAAATCCCATTCTCTTCCCAGTAACCTCCAGTGTTTGAGAAAAGAGGAGGGCCACAGGGGCAGGGGGCTACGAGAGGGGAAGGTGCAGAGGAGCAGAGGATGGAGGAGAGGGAGAACCCACGGAGTAAACCTGTTTGCAGAAGAGAGGCAAGGAGGGAGGGCCTAGGAGGGTTCGATGTGGGTGATTCACCGACTGGCCGAGGGCAGGTGAGGGGAACAGGGCTGACCCTGACCCCAAGCTATCTCTACTTGCCTCATGTTTCTCTTGTCCTTCTAGTTATCCCTCATTCTCCTTCCTTCTAGGGAACAGTTGGTAGGAGCCCAGCCTTCCAGAACCCTTCAGAAATATTTCAAATATGCCCGACCCTCGCTCTCAGAACCCACTTGACACAGCCCTCCCCTTCTCTCTGTCACTCCTTCCTCCCTTCCCCAGATAACCCAGATATTTTCAGCATTCTTCCCCCCAGAGCAAATGCAAACATAGCATAAGATTCGAAGTCCCTGTCCCCAGGGTGGCACATCTGAGCTAGAACAACCAGGCCTGCTTGGCCTGTGTCTTGGAGCCACTCAGACCAGGCGTCTTTCAGACCCATTTCTCCCCTTGGCTCTGTTCTCAGCTGGGACCTGCCCCCAGAGGGGTCACCCCCCACCCAACCCAAACAAGGGAGAGTTTTCTCAAAGAGGCCATCAAACCTTTTATTGGTTCCTATCCTATTCCAAAATGAGGCTGGTGCTTCAAAAACCTAGTGGCACCCCATGATAATGTGGATTTGGGCACACCTGGGAACAGTCCCCATGAAGCAGGCCCCACCCATAGGTGGTCAGTAGGCATCTCTGGTTGTCACCCAGGACTTGGGTGGCCCACTCAGGCCCAGGAAGCCCCACCAAGTCCTCCTCCTCCTCCTCTTCCTCCTCCTCTTCCTGTTCCTCCTCCTCTTCCTGTTCCTCCTCCCCCCTCTTTCTTCTCTCCCTCCTCTTCCTCCTCCTCCTCTCCTGCACAGCTGAGGGTTCCTTCCCCCAGCCTCATTCAATTCTGTGAGTTCACCCCACGTCTAAGTCCCAGGCCTCCCTGGCCCTCCTGTAGGAAGTGTGTGCTCTGTGATCACCCCTGAATCCCTCCCCCATGATGCATGCTCCCCCCATGGCCCGGGCCCTGAAGGATACTTCCATTCTACGATGCTGATGCAGGCCTTCCTCAGGGGGTTCTCCAGGGTCAGGCAGAACAAGGCCCGGGGTGGCCTTGGCAGAATCTCAGGAACTGGCTTCTTGGGCTGTTTCTTCCTCAGGCCTTCATCCTGGGGTGAGGACGGCTCCATGGCTTCCCTGGGAATCTGGCTTTTTCCTGCTGCCCCACCCCAGTGCCCTCTCTTCCCTGCGTCCCCAATGCCCCCCGCCTTGAGGACTGGGCTGGCTGAGGCTGTCGGCTGAGCCTGCCCTGCTGAGCCAGCCGGGGGGGCGGGGGCAGGAGTGGGGGAAGGAGGATTACTCTCCCCACTCTCAGCAAGTAAAATTAGCCTCCACTCGGCTCCCCACTGCCGGGCCTGAGCTCCTGAGGCCAGGCAGCTGTCATTCCATCCAGTCCAGCTAGTGACTTCCCAATCTGTCCCCTGAGGAGGGTGGGGGATGGGGAGAAGAACTTACACACAGGCCTGGGATGGGGCAGGGGCAGCGGGAGAGGGAGACAGGATGGAAGGTTTCAAGCCTGGGGCAACAGAGATCATGAAGGGGTAGCCTTGGATATGGAACCTCAAACGGCAGAGTGGCTCCCTCATGCCAAAATTAGGTTTCCCCTCCTCAGCCCCATGACATTGTCTGGAGAAGGCACTGGGCAGCCTAAGCCAGGACAGCTCCACAGCACCCCCTGCCCATCTCAGTATTTGCACCATCAGCCAAGACTCCCCAAACATACCCTCAACCCACCCCCCAAGCAATCCCATGTCACGGAAACAGTAAAGCCCTCTCCAGTGGGCTGGAAGACTCCCAGAACACCCTGAGTGTACACACCTCTGGCATAGCACCTGCCTCACTGTGGAGCATCTGCTATGTATCTTTCTTCCTCACCTCCTCCCACCCCTACAGGTGGGAGGTAAAGGTTGTGTGCTTTATCTCTGGGACTCTGGCCCCTTCTCTGCACAGTCCCCACCTATACTATGCTCCCTGTAAATGATCACTGAGGCCGGGCGTGGTGGCTCATGCCTGTAATCCCAACATTTTGGGAGGCTGAGGTGGGTGAATGGCTTGAGCTCAGGAGTTCAGGACCAGCCGGGGCAAGTGGTGAAACTCTGTCTCTACAAAAAATACAAAAATTAGCAGGGTGTGGTGGTGTGTGTTTGTAGTCCCAGCTACTAAGGAGGCCAAGGTGAGAGGATCAGTTGAGTCTGGGAGGTTGAGGCTGCAATGAGCCAAGATCGGGCCACTGCACTCCAGCCTAGGTGACAGAATGAATGAGACAGAGTGAGACCTTGTCTCAAAAAGAAAAGTTCATTGAGGCCAGCCGCGGTGGCGCATGCCTGTAATCCCAGCACTTTGGGAAGCCAAGGTGGGCAGATTACTTGAGGTCAGGAATTCCAGACCAGCATGGCCAACATGGTGAAACCTGAACTCTACTAAAAACACCAAAAATTAGTGGGTGTGGTGGTGTGCACCTGTAATCCCAGCTACTCTGGAGGCCAAGGCAGGAGAATTGCTCAAACCCAGGAGGCAGAGGTTGCAGTGAGCAGGCATCAAATCACTGCACTCCAGCCTGGGCAACAGAGCAAAACCTGTCTCAAAAATAAAAATAAAAATAAAAAACTTCATTGAATGCCTAACACTGAACCTTAAATGCGCTAACAGCGAATGCCACATACCCTTCCAGCAAGTACTCTGGACTAGGAGTGGGAATGAGAAAGGGGCACCAGGAAGGGTGAGGGTAGACAATGATCTAGGAATGAGAAAATTCAACAATCCTTTTATTTAGCTCTTTGGTGCCAACACAGTGCCTATGTACCCATATGCACACCCCCCTCCCCCAAGGCTTAGAGTCTGAGGGAAAAAAACCACGGTCGCCACCCAACCTGGGACAAAGCTAGACGACCTCGTTGGGGGGCGTGGAGGGAGTGATCGCGCCCCACCAAAGAAGCTAGAGAACGCCACCAGAGCACACAGGTCGCCTCTGCTGAGTCTGTGGGTTCGGTCCCGGCCGAGCGCCGGCAGCAGCCTGTCCTCCCATCCCTTCCTCTGGGTTCCTTTCTCAAGAGGCAAGCGTGCTCCCAAAGAAGTCGCTAGTATTTGAGGCCATCTGGTGGACAGCAGGGGCATGGTAACCGAGGGATCAAAGCCGGGCTTGCCTCCCGGGAACTCGCAGAGGCTGGGCTGCGCCTGCGGCGAGGAAGGACGAAGCAGAGCCACCTGAGGCCGAGCGGGAGCCAGACCCAGGGATGATCGTCCTGGAGTGCCCCTCTGCACCCCGGAGGGGACGCAGGACGCCCGGAGCAGTCCCAGGCCCTGCCCTTCGCTGCACCCACGGAGCTCCTCAGGTCTCTATCGCGCGCCTGGCACCCGTTGCCCTGCCCTTCGTCCCCAAGTTGATGGAGGACGGAGGGTGTCGCAGACACGGGAGCGCCGCGGACCTCCTGCAGTCACCAGCCTGCGGCGCATCGCGGGTGACCCAGCAGCCTCCCGCTGCTCCCGAAAGTGGGACGGATCATCCCCCAAGCCAGGGGCGGCCACAGGCCCGATCAATGGCAGGATTCCTCCGATTCCAAGAAAGGCGAGGGGGAGAAGCAGGAGGACTCGGATGACTCCGGTACCAGGGAGGAGGGCCCCCGGGCCTCGCCGTCGCCAGGG
>NW_012123043.1:3794728-3810577 GCF_000951035.1 Colobus angolensis palliatus
CGGCAGGGGGCGTCGCGCCGTCTGGGGCCGAGCTGAGCAGCTCCTGCAGGTACTTGATGTAGCGGATGGCGGCGCGCAGCGTCTCCACCTTGCTAAGTCGTTTCTCTGCCAGGGCGCCAGGGAGGTGGCCGCGGAGGCGCGCGTAGCCCTCGTTGACGCACTTAACGCGCTGCCGCTCGCGCTCGTTGCGCTTCTGGATGAAGGCTGGCTCGAAGGGGTATTCGTAGACCCCGAAGGCGCCGGGGAAGGGCACATAGGGGAATACCCCCGCGTAGGCGTCGTAGTAGGGCTGCTCGGCTGGGCCCGGGTATAGCAGGAAGGGCACGTTGCCCAGGGGCTCGGCGGGAGGCAGGGGCGCCTGCCGGGGAGGGGGCACGACGCCCAGCTGCATGCAGCTGGGGGGCCCCAGGGGCCTCCGGTCCACCAGAGCCCGGCAGAAGTTATTGTTCATGGTGCCACGTGGAGCTGGACCCAGAGTGAGGCCCCCACCGAATGGCCCCTGCTTGGGGTCTGCACGGTCTCGACCACTGGGGCAAGTCACATCGCTAGCAGCAGCTCCGGGGTACCAGGATTTGCTAGGGCCTCTTTTCGCCCTTTAGGGTGGCTTCCAAGGACTCCCTAACACCAGCCATCGTCCTAGACAAGTGTGGCCCCTCTCACGGGGTCGGTGCACGCCTTCTCAGATCCAGCCCATGGCGCCGCGGAACTCTGAGGGTCCACACCTCGCTCCACAGCACCCATGGGCACGGCCACAGGCCCGCACGCCTTGCCTCTTCCTGCCGCCCAACATGGGCACCTCAGGCCTAAACCCCAGGCTCCATGCCCTCCACCCCCACCCCAGCGCCTGGTCCTTGGTCCTCACGGCCTTCGGGATCCCTGATCCCTGGGCTGTCCCGGGTGCCCAAACTGATGGCTGCTGTTAGGAGTGCGCCAGCTCAGTGGAGGGAGTCCCCGGAAACATTTCTAAACAAGAGGAGAGGAGAGTGAACATATCAGTTAGGAAAGGCCTGTATTATGGGCTTATTTGTATCATCTCCACCCGCAAACGGGATTGTAAGCCTCATGAGGAGAGGTGGTTGGCTACTGAAGGGGCACAGATCTGGGTTAAAATCTTGTGCCCATCCCTTAATAGTCGGGTGACCACTTTGAGTCGTGGTTTCCATAAGGGAAGGGCAAGGGAAACATCCCTGACGGGAGGGGAAATTAATAAGCAAATCAACTGTGAAAATATGTATGCAAAAACACCTCCTAAAGGGCATAGCTTATACAAATGCCCAATTTTGTCATGTCTCTTGAGAGTGGGGATTAAGTCTCATCACTGATCCCTTCCAGGGCCTTACATCTAGAAGAAGGTCTGAGACTGCCTATTGAATTAGCAGCAGCAGCCATCAGCCAACGAGGGAAGCCAACTCTTTGTGGAAAGGAATGCCTCTTTGATAATAAGGTAGGTGTTGTTGGTCCGTTCAAAGCCCTCTGCCTGGCAGAGACAGTCATCAAAGCCTTCCCTGCCCCAGTCCCTATGGTCCGAGATACACCCTCTCACCCCACCCTGTGTTTCTCCGTGGCACCTAATGGGGACAACTAGTCTTTCACCTGTATGTCCTGAGCCTAGCCCAGCCCCTGTCAAGTAATAGATGCTCCACAAATACATGTGGAATAACTGAGAGAGAGGATTAGGCAGAAAGCTGGGTTTGTTAGGGTGGGACTGATTACACGTAGCCTTTCATAGGATTTAGGAAGCTGTTATTTCAGAAATAATTGATGTGTGTTGAGTTTAGGTGCCACCAAGCTTCATTGAATGTGGTTATCAGATCCAAGTTAGGTGCCATTTTGTCTAGGAAGCCTCTCTGATCGCACTCCCACCTCTTGTGTGTATCTACAGGGTACCGTAAGGGCTATATTAGCACTTATCATATGACTCTATTGTTTTTTCCCTTTTCATAAAAGATGCTCAGGACTTAGCAAGTGAGTGAGTGATGGGCAGCGTGACACCTTGGCCACTGGGCACGGCCTCTCCAAGAGACAGAAAGGGGCTAGCTCTCTCCCTGACAGGAGGAGTTCGTGGTAAACTCAGATTCCTGAGAATGTCTCCTTCTGTACCCTCTCACCTTTGTCCTTATTGCAGGCCCTGAGTCTGTTTCCAGCTCGCTTTGTCCTCCACACTAAATGAGGACCAAGAAAAATCAACAACGATTCTAAGCATCATGGAGACTTAGATGTGTTCTCAAAAGTGAAACCAGGCCGGGCATGATGGCTCACACCTGCAATCCCAGCACTTTGGGAGGCTGAGGTGGGAGGATCACTTGAGGACAGGAGTTCGAGACCAGCCTGGCCAACATGATGAAAACCTGTCTCTACTAAAAATAAAAAAACTAGCGGGGTGGGTTGGTGGGTGCCCGTAATCCCAGCTACTTGGGAGGCTGAGACAGAAGAATCGCCTGAACCTGGGCGGTGGAGGTAGCAGTGAACCAAGACCATGCCACTGCATTCCAGCCTGGACGACAGAGCAAGACTCCATTAAAAAAAAAAAAAAAGAGTGAAACCAAATGTCTGAGAATTCAGGACAAATTCACATATCCCTTCCCTTCTCAATGGCCTTCAAAGCCTCCCTGTTGCTCTCAAGAGAAGGTTCTAGAAAATGTCTCCCAAACAGACCCTCAGATCTATCAGGTCAGTCTTCTCTGAAACTCTTAGCTCTCCTGATCTCACACTTGGCTTGTGCTGGCTCTGGTCCTGGGGGCCCTCTCTACACCTCTCTGCTTTACCCAGAGTCCTGCCATCCTTGATTCCAGCTCTTGCCCATCTTGACTGCCTGAGCTCTCTGACTTCCAACATGGGTTGTGCATTCTTCTATGTCTTCAACCAGAATGTAAGCAACCGGAAGGCAGGGGCTAGGGCTGCTGGTTACTGCTAGGTAACGCCTATCAGTCCCTTGCTCAAAATAATTTTCTAGCAGTTCTCTTTTATTGTACAAATTTGGAATCCAGACTGCACTCTCCCATATGACCCCTGTCTATTCATATTTGACTTCATTATTTACATTTAATTTGATAGGGGTCAGAAGTTTATGACAATTTTAACAAGTACAACTTACTATTTGTTCATGTTGATTTAATATTCATAACTTATTTATTTTCCTCATATACTATTTACATTTTTTCATACAACAATTCAGAAAGGTGATTCAAACAAGAAACCTCACAGCTGGACTATGTATTTCTTGAGCCAATTCTGTCTTTACTGTTAGAAAAGAACTGATAGGCCAGGCGTGGTGGCTCATGCCTGTAATCCCGGCACCCAGTGAGGCCAAGGAGGGAGGGTCACTTGAGCCCAGGAGTTTGAGACCAACCTGGCAACATGGCAAAACCCTGTCTCTATGAAAAATTAAAAAAAATTAGTGGGGTTTGGTGGCATGTGCCTGTGGTCTCAGCTACTCAGAGGGAGGCTGAGTGGGGAGGATGGCTTGAGCCTAGGAGGCAGATGTTGCAGTGAGCTGAGGCTGCACCACTGCACTCCAGCTTGGGCAACAGAGCAAGACCCTGTCTCAAAAAAAAAAAAAAAAAAAGAAACAACTCATAACCTACCTGCCAGGTAGCATAGGGGGGTACACACCTGCAAGGGAATTGTGTTCTGCGTCTATCACTGAATACCAGAAGCTGAGGAACACAGTGTAGCATATTACCATTTAAGCGGTATGATTTTCATTCAATAAATATGTACAGAGGGTCCTGGATATCCTGGTACTGCTCTAGGTATTAGGATAGAACGGCAAACAAACATTGTAGTGAAATAATAATAATAATGATAATCATAGCTACACTTATTATTCATGATGTGCAAGACACTGTGCTAAGAGCCTGATGTGAATCATCTCATTTAATTCTCATGCCATCCTTGAGAGGTAGGTGCTAATATTGTTTGGTTTTACGGGTGAGAAACTTGAGGCACATGAATGGTAAGTCACTTTTTAAGGACCCACTGTTAGGAATTCATGAACTAATAAAGGCTAATGCACAACCTCAGTTTCCCACCTCTTCCCTCAGTATTTCTACTAGTGGCTTCTCATCTGATCAAACGATCAGAGAGGTTTACACTGACCTAACAAAAGAATCTTAGTAAATTATTCCTGCTGGAGAGGAATTACGATTATAATTATAATTCCTGGAGGGGATATCCCGCTGAAGATTCAGATTATGATGCTGTTATTTAACTTCTGCTAAGAGAAGAGCTAAAGGTCACCCTGGTCATCTTTTGGGAGGGTAGCACCCCCTTGAAGATGTGTTTGGCGGGTGGCCCATGGAGTTCTGCTGCTGGGAATACACGAACTGGAGTATCATCCGACTGAGTCAAGCAGCAGGAGCCCGCTTGCCTGAGCTTAGAAAACCTGAGCAGAGGCCCCAGGAGGATCTATCAGTAGCAAGAGAACCTACTCATGGGCTAAGTTCATGGGACTGGGCAGAACCAGCTATCAATAGCGCCACAGTGTGGTGGTGAGACGCAATGGCGGCAACAGATTGATGAAATTCCCATCCACACCCCACGGGTGTCAAAGACATCACTTCCTGTGACAGCTCCCTTTGGGGACTGTGGGTCCCTAGGTCTCCTGGAAAATTCAGGGTAAGAGAAGACCCCTTAGGAAAAGCTATTGAGTTTTCTGTCAACGTCTACTAATTTTCTCCCTGTGTTTGTTAAGCAATTCGTATCACTTAAACTTTCACTATGTACACATACATAAAATATGTATCAATACAATTAGATGTATTTTGTTGTTTTGAGTTAAAAATAACAATTGCATCAGCATTAGGCAACTTACTAGATAAAAATGTGGCTCTGAAACAGTGGAAGAGCTTTCCCTCTACTCTTAGCCCCCATGGTGACTCCTGAAAGAGCTAGTTGAATGAACCCGTTGATTGCCTTGAGTAGGCACAGACTATTAGTTGCAGGCAGTGCTGTCCCCCTTTTTAAGGGGCCCTGGTTCCTCTCTGGGACAGAAGCCACTCCTTGCCCTCAGCAACCCCGTTCATCACCAGCTGTACTCTAGTTTACTTTGCCCTGGGAAGCAGCCGAACAGATGTGCTTGGCAGGAAGTAACTGCTGTTCCTCCCCGGAGCTTTCTTCGTGGTGCAAGCTACCTGAGCTCTTATGCCTGCAGTCTGCGCTCAGTTGTACCATGTACAGTTAGTTTGTTTAGGGCCAGCTATCATCAGTTATTGTGGAAAGAACTTTCTAATCCTCAAATCTGACTTGCACCAGAGAGGGTGCATTGCCAGTGGGGGTCTCCCGGCCCTCCTTTGCAATGCCTTGCTGCTTCTAATTGTGTAGCATTAGTGTTTGCCCCACCAGTATTAGCCCTTTGTTGTCCCTATTGCCAGAGGATCTCACTGTCCACACTCCTGGGGATGGCACATTATCACAACTTGCTGTTAATGGTTTCATACTCATCCCCTGCCCATCTCTCCCAGGCCTCTCCCTGGTGCCCAGTGTTCACCAGGGCCCTGTCTCCCCACCCTCCTCAGTCTTATACTCTGCACGGGCAACAGGCAGCCTGAGGGCCCTCTCCCCAGGGCTCTTCCTGTCACTGCTCCCAACCCAGGCTGTAAACTGTGAGCCCAAGAACTCTGGTCTTATCCTTCTTTGAGACACACAGTACAAGCTCAGCATTTGTTGATTGACACTGGTGGGAAGCCCTGGGGAGGCAAAGGCAGACGTGAACTCTGAAGAAGGAGACAACATAATTCTACCTTTCCTGCTTTTCTCATTGTCTTTAGTGGGACTGGAACCAGAATTGGGGGTCTGAGGTCAGGAACTGGCTGAACATGTCTCTTTCAACAGGGAACCCATGACTGTGAAGGAGGTATTGGGGAAAGTGATTCCATAGTCTTCTTCTTCGCCTACCACTCTGAGAGGTTTCTGAGAGTTGACTAGTCCATAATGCTGCTTTTGGGCAGCAACAGGGAGACTGCTTCCATAGCCTCCCCTCTACCCACTGCTGCCAAAACTGGCAACATTTATCAGGAAGCCAAGGACTCAGAATGACAGAACTCGTTAGCTTTGTGGAGTTCTCACTTATCCCTCTGCCTCCAGGCAAGATGGTTTCTAAAACCTTTCCCCTAAGGGCTCCATAATTTGAGAAATGCAGCTCCCCACAAGCCCCTCCTTGGATACGCACATTAGCATTCACCCTTGGAGGGCACATTAGCATCAGAGGCCCTGGGAAGGCCCACAAGTAAAGAAACCTGTTTGTGTTTAACCCCCAAATTCCCAATGGGACAGAACACTTTTTATAAAATGGTCTTAAGCCCACTAACATCAAACAGAATACACTTCAGGAAATTCTGCCTTTAAATCTCCAGGGTACATATATTAAAACAAACAAACAAACAGGGGCCGAGTGTGGTGGCTCACACCTGTAATCCCAGCACTTTCAGAGACCAAGGTGGAAGGATCGCCTGAGCCCAGAAATTTGTGACCAGCCTGGGAAACTTGTGCTTCTAGTCTTTTTTAAGTCTTACTCACCCCTACATTTTCCTTTAGGAATTCAGTTTTGTGTATGGTTTCCAATAGAGTTCTGTTTTAATTTTGTAGACCAATAATTGGCAGCGTCAATTTATTTAGCATTCATTAAGCAGGCCATCTTTTTATCACTAACTTGAAAAAAAAACTCTCATTAAATATCGTATTCATCTTTTATTAGGTTCTGCATACTTGAGTAGAGACCCTATCTCTACTAAAAATAAAAACAATTAACTAGATGTAGTGATGCACGCCTGTAGTTCTGGCTACTCGGGAGGCTGAGGTGGGAGGATCAGCTGAGCTCAGGAGGTGGAGGCTGCAGTGAACTGTGATTGCGGCACTGCACCTGGCTGGGTGACAGACCCAGACTCTGTCTAAAAAAAAAAAAACCCAAAACAACAACAAAAAACCAAATAGGAAATCTTACAATCTCCCTTGGGGGGTCTGTCACATAACCTGTAAATATTTCTAGAAGGATAACCTCACCACCCCCACTGTATACATAGTGAACACTCCAGACCACATGTTCAACATAAACAATCATTTCAGAGTCTTGACAGGTATAGTTTCAACGTTGATGGGAGAAGGGGCAGCCAGGCCCTGTGACCATGAGCCCACATGGCACCTTGCTGGGTTAGAAAACGATGCTTCATGCTCTGGGTGGGTGTTGTGTAGGCGGGATTCCGGCCCCACTTGCCCCTTAGCCTGCACTGAATGAGGGAGTACTGTCCATGGGCCCCAGAGCCTGCTTAGCCCCTCACACTGCCCTCCACGCCATCCTCCCTGCCTCAGGTTTGGAAACCTCTGTTGCTCCCCAGCAACCTGGTTGCATCCAGTTTCACAAAGAGAAAAGCTCACAGAGCTTTGACATGGGCTGACCAAGCCAAGTCCTCAATGTGACATCACTTTGCTGAGAGTCTTAAAGAAGAGAAACAGGGTGGAGAAGGAAGGGCTAGCATGGATTAGGTGTCCTCTGATGCCTGGTGCTTTGCGGTGTGCTCTGCTTTCCTTATCTCATGTCATCCTCACACCTGAGATAAGTTATTACTGTTCCTGTTTACAGGAGAGGAAACAGGCTCAGAGAGGCTAAGAGAGATGCTCAGGGTCGCACAGCTGATTGAATTTACCCGGGTCTCATTGGGTTGACATATGAGGACTTTCTTGGCTAGGCAGGGGTCCCCAACTTTTTTATGAGTAGTGATTGTTACAGGATCTCCTGGGGGTGGAGTTGGGTGAGGAGCTTAGTCCTTCCCAGTTACCTGAATATAACCGGGCATTTGCAATGCTCTGGAGTCATGGGAAGATGTTCCCAGAGGCAACCACCCCCAATTCCCAGGAAAAATATCAAGCTTCTACCTCCTAAACCCTGAGCACGGGCTTTAGATCAAACTGGCTGGGATGAATCCTGGCACTGCTCTTACTGGCTAAGTAGCTTTAGGCCAGTTACTGATTTCTACAAGCCTGTTTCCTCATCTGAAAAGTGAAGGTAATAATACCTACCTTAGAGGTTACTGTAAAGATAAAGGTAATGTATGTGAGCCATGTGGCACCTAAAAGCAATTGAATTAATGGTAGCTGTTATTGCCGGTAGGGGATGAGTGGCCTTCAGAAAAGCTCCCAGAAGCTCTAGGACCCTCGGATGTGGCTAAGAGAAGCCCAGGACGGCAGGTGCCCCTCCAACATTGTTCCACCAACATTGCAATGGACACAGCACCAATGCTCACACCCAGTAGCTTCCCATAGTCACATTTGTCCTGACAGAGTCTAAAAGGAAAATTCTATGCATCAAATGTCTGGTTTTTTCCCTCAAATCTTTGAATGAAAAGGGTAACTGAATTCAAATATTTCTAATAAATTGAATTTACTCAACCGTGTGTTCTATTGCCTGTCAATCCACTTACCAAATAACATCTCTTGAGTTCCTTCAAGGAATCCTTCTGTGGGCTGGGGACCCAGCACAGGACAACCTCAACTGCTGCCCTCAGTTTAGTAGAGGAGAAAAGGACTGCATCTTAGTGCCCACACACACCTGGCACTTACCTATATGCCAGATGCTGTTCTAAGTGTGCTACAAAACTCTCATTAGGACCTTATGATGTCAGGACTAATGGTATCCCCAACTTACAGAGGAGAAGAACAAGGCACAGAGTGGTTAAGCAACTTGCCACAGGTCACACAGCTGATAAATGTTGACCTGGGATTCAAGGGATCCTTTCTACACTCTGGGACTGGGTAGGCATTGTCATCCTGTTCAGGAATGAGTCTTTCGTAGCCCAGAAGAATAAGACTCAGATTCAGAAGAAAGTCCATTCCCTACATTACTCCTATTACCCCACTCCACCCAAGGGGAGGAGGAAGAGTCTATGGCTCAGGAGCCCGACACCTGGGCTCTTGTCCCAAAGCCACCAGTAAGTGCTAATGTGACTGCACAAATCTTACCATCAGATAAAACTGCTCCGTGCTTTGCCTTTCGGGGAGTAGAAATAGCTTCTGAGGAATCCAACAACCTCATTGGGGGGTGGGTTTTGGGGTTGCAGAAGGGAAAGGTGAGACCCTGGCCAAAATTATGACTAGGAACCCAGTATTTAACTTGCTCTCTCTGGCTGAAGTGACTCATACTGCTGTGCAAATGCAAGTTGCTACGATTCCTGTTCTCATCATTGGTTGCACACAGTAGGTGCTCAAGAGTGTTTCTGAATGCTTATGATTAATCAATGTTAATTTCAAAGAAGACAAAGAGGAAGGAAAAGCCTCCTATAGACACAGTGAAGTCATGGTCAGAATGAACCGGGTAGTTCTGCAGAGGAAATCAGTTTGAACCCTGGAAATTCAAGCTGTGCCTGAGCCTCCGTTGATGAGGAACAGTCAGCCTCAGAGCTGGGTTCACAGGCTGGGAAGCCAGGGAGGCTGGGGTGGAAGGGTGGGTACCATGGAAGCTGCCCCCAAGGATGCTGCCTGCCAGCCTTTGCCCTCTGAGTCGCCCACCCGTCATCACGGCTGTCTCCTCCCCAGCCCTCCTGCCCTAGGCTCCAGTGCCCACCTCAAGCAGAGAGTCATGCCCTGGGGCCCGTATTATTGCCAACTCAGGGGAACAGAGGAAAAAGGATTCTCACTCCCTTCTCTACAAAAAGGAGTCTCCCTTGTAGGTGATGGGTATTTCATGGGGGAGAAAAGCCCTTAGGGGCCACAGAACAAAAGTTTGAGGGTTCCCAAGGAAGATGGGCCTGGTGGCCTCTCCAGATCATATTAATAGATCCAGAGAATTTGTAGGTGGAAAGTGACTGCAGCTGCAAGGCTGGAGGGGAGATGGCGCCCGTAATGAGGGAAGGAGATTCATGAACTAACACTGTTCAGCACTTGTGATGCTTCACACTCTCGATCTCATTCGGGCCTCAGGGTGTCCTTGTGAAGTGGGTGTCTGCAGACCCCACTCCACAGGACGGACCGAGGCCAGGAGAGCCTGGACCTTTGGCCAGGGTAGACCATGGCTCTGGTTCTCCACTGCCCCCATCTCAGGTTGCCCCTTTGGTGGCTGAGGCCCTTGCAGCTCCTCTGTGTGTAGGCTGTCACTGGGATTCTCCAACCTGTCTCATGCATACAATTACCTATATTTTAGAGGGAACTGGGGTTCTCTGAACTTGTCATACCTTGGCTTACGACCAGGGACTCTGGAGCCAGCCAGATGTGTGTGAGAATCCTGGCTTTGCCACTTCCCAACTATATGACCTTGAGCAAGCCTATTCCATTTCCTCTTCTGTAGGCTGGGGAGAGCAACAGCACTCACTTCCTAAGGTTACTGCGAAGTTCAAGGAGATCGTGCATGAAAACACCTTGGCGTGCTTCATGGCTGGGAAGTGCTCAGTAATCAACAGCTGCTCACACTCCCAGGCCTGGCATCCAGGTTCCCAGCAGTCTGCCATCCTTCTCTCCAACCTTCTCTTCCCCCATATCCCCACATCAGCCCTCAGCTTCAGCATGAACACAGCTCTTTCTCTTCTCTCAAGCAGCCTCTGCATTCTCCCCTCTACGCCCATGTTCACAGAGTTGCTCTTTTCCGGGAGAATCAGCCCCTTGCCTTTCTACTCATCCAACTCCTACTCCTACTTCTGGAACCCGTTTGGGTCTTTCTTTGTCCACAGAGCTTTGCTACCCTCTCCTGTTTCTGCTCCTTCTCCTCCCTGAATCCTAAAGCCTTGGCGTGTTGGCTGTCAGTGGTCAGAGTTGGTTGGCGTGCTCTCGCCTTGCTCTTCACCTTGCTGTGCATTTGTGTCTTGCTCTTTCAAGGAGCAGGAGTTCCTTGAAGGGCAGGAACCTCATGCCCCCTCTGTATCCTGTGGGCCCAGCCCTGCCCCTGACACACAGGAGGTGTCCAAGAAGTACCTGATGTGGAGGGGTAATTGAATGGCTGCTGGATGAATGGCAATTGAATGGGCACAGGTGAGTGTCACCAGTCCATGACTGTTATAGCAAAGCAGGTGGTCTCACCAGCCGTGTCACCTTCATTTAATGTCTGTGGTAGAGCAGCGACGCAGAGGTCTGAGCCTGAAAATACAAAACTCATCCATCCAAACTGCCTCCTCTGGGAGCAGGATAAAAAGCACAGGCACTGAGTGGGAGGAAATGCTGTGTTCTAACGGGGACAGGATCTTGGCTCACACCATAGGGAAGGAGACTGTTATTTACTAGGCACCTTACCATGTGCTAGCAATTTATTTATTTAATCTCTTCAAGTTTCCTTAGCTCTTTTTAAAGTTAATTTTCTTTTATTTTCCTTTTTTTTTTTTTTTAAAGAAACAGGATCTCACCTTGTCATGCCGGCTGGAGTGCAGTGGGACGATCATAGCTCACTGTAAACTTGGACTCGTGGGTTCAAGTGATCCTCCTGCCTCAGCCTCCTGATTACAGCTATGCACCCTCATGCTGGGTTGTTTAAATTTTTTTTGTAGAGAGAGAAGCTCAAACTTCTGGCTTCAAGTGATCCTCCCGCCTCAGCCTCCCGACTGGCTGAGATTACAGGCATGAGCCACTGTGCCCTGCCCTCCCTTAAATAACTTTCTACTCCCATTTTATGGATGGGGAAACCGAGACTCAGCAAGCTTAAGTGAGTTTAAGGGGGTTCATATTTTTAGTAAATGGCAGGATTAAAAACAACAAAAATATTTATATAACATTTATTCTATGCCAAATACTAGTCTAAGCACTTTACCCATTTGATTCTCACACAGTGCTGTGAGCCATATACTATTATTGACTCACTTAACAAGTGAAGGGAAAGAGACCTAGATATGCAAATGGCCTGTGGTCCCACCACAACTAAGTAATGGAGCTGGGGTTGAGCCCGGGCAATCTCTCCCGTGGCCAGTCCCCTCACCACTGCTCTGCACCTCCTGAGCCTGCTCCCAAGTTCAGACCCAGGCCCAGCTCTCCTCTTGCCTACACCCTTCACATCGAGCAAGTCCATGGGAAAATGCCCGCTCAGTGGCAATGGCCTTGGCAGCACAGCTGGTCTCGCCTTCTCCCCGCAGTGGTGGGTGCCGTAACCCCAGCCAGCAGGTGGCTTGGCTCTGTTTTCCTTTCCTTTGGGTAGGAAAGCCATCAGGGGTGACTAAGCCCTGAGTAAACAGTGTTCCTGGCCTCCCTCCTCCAGGCCGGGTGGGGCCATCACTATTTCAGGATCAAACTCGGGCACATCCCTCAGCCACCACCTTCGCACGGTTACCTCTCTGGGCTTGTTCCTCCAGCAGCGCTGTTCCTGATCAGTGGCTCTTGAGCCTCCTGGGGGGACTGCAGAATCTCCAGAGCTGCCCGCCTGCCCAGCAGCACCTTCAGCAGCCTCTGGCCGGGCTTTCCTGCCACGGCACCAGGAGCCAGGTACACTTTACCTGATTCAGCTTCAAACGGCAACACACCCAGAAGGGGAGGGAGGAGGGGCGGCAGGGGGTGGGGGCTCCTCTGATCTGGGATCAGCTCCCAAGGAGGAGAGAGGGCCAGTCCTGGCCTCCTGTGATTGGCTGCCCTGAATCTGGGCAAGCGACATGCAGATCTGGGCTGGAGCGTAGGAGGAGTGGGGATGCTGTCCAGGGCGCTGCCCTGCTGAGAGCCAAGGGAGGGTGACACATCTGGCCCAGCTGCCAGGGAGCCTCAGATAGCCTCTGGATGGAAGTCTGTGCAGCAGGAGGGACTTGAATTAGCGCGTAGGAAATGCGTCGTGAGCATGAAGGGCAAGAGACCAGGAACACTCAGGGAGTCTCTTTTTATGGGGGAAGTCCTTATGGTCAGGAGAAGACAACACTCTCTCTGGAGTGGCTTTAATGATACCAGCGTGGAGGTGGGGACTGTCAGGTGATCACTGGCCACTCCAGGGGTTGAACCGGGGACTAGGAGAGCTGCAGTGGCTCTCCAGAGACACAGTGCAGGGCTGGGGGAGGGGGCACTTGTGCAGCCAGCCTCTGCAGGGACTGCAGGGGAGCTGCACTGCACATGCACAGAGCTGCCTGAAGCCAGAGCTGGACGGGCCCGTGGAGGTCACCAAGGCCATCCTCCCCAGTGGCCAGCTGAGGAAAGTGGCACCCAGAGAGGAAAGAGGTGTGTCCAGGGATAGGCGGCCCACTAGATGAGCCTCCGGCAAGGTGAAGGCCCGGCTCTGTGTGGTGAGGCCTGCGGCTCTAGGGAGGAGGCCTGTGCTGGGAGCTGGGAGACCTGCGTTCTAGCTTCTGCTTCCCCACCCTCCCACCCTCACTCCACGTCGAACTCTACATTGTTTCTCTGCAGACAGAAAAAGCCTAGGGGCTGGGCTGAGGTACCAACAGGGACCTCTCTTGGTAGCAGTGAGGAGGCCCTCCTTTCCGCCACACAGACACGTATTAGGAATGACAGACAACCACAGCCACTGAGCACTCACTACACGTCAGGCCCTGCTCCCCACGCACTCACACGCACACTTATCCCTCCCCACACCCCCTGAGAGAAGTTACTATTCCCATGTTTTAGCTGGGGAAATGGAGACAGACTGATTTGCCCAAGGTCACACAGCTAGGAGGAGTCAGTGCTGGGCATGAACCCTTGTGGTCTGGCTCCGGGGTCACACTCCCGGCCACTGCAGCACAGTGTCTTTCCCGGTGTGGATCCATTCAGGACCTGGTCTGAGCTGCGCTCTCACCGCTGCAGCAGCAGAGCCTTGGGCAAACCCTCTCCTCATGCTTTTCAGCCTCAGTCGGTCAACAGGCAGAGTGACATCTAGAGATTCTGCAGTGTACAGATGCAGGATCTGAAGGTCCCTTAGAAACTGATTAGTTCAGGGCACCCAAACTGGCATCGTCAGCACACAGCTGCCTCCACGGTTTCTGCCATTTATAGCACCATCTGTACTCGCTGTTCTCCTAATGATTTTCTTTATATATGCTCACTCCCTGGCCCCTTTCTCCTTGTCCTTAGCATTAATATCCACAAAATTGTGAGGTGGATGTGCTAATTATGTTTTTTTCTAATACACATTAACGTAATTACATAACTACTACAGTAAAAAGTGTTCTGGGCACCACCTAAAATCGCCTTGCATGTGTACAGCATGCTTTGCAAGACCACGGGCTAGTTGAATGTGCTCTATCTGGAGAGGCTGAGGCTCAGAGAGGAGGCCACCCTGCCCAAGGTCACACAGCAAATAGCAGCAGAGCCAGGGTCAGGGGTCCCGACACCCAGCCTGGAGCCTTGGCCTCCGTGTCCACCTGGAGGCAGGAATCAGAGGAGCCCCCAAACCTTCAAGAGCTCAGGCACCCTCAGAGCCAGCCCTGCCTGCAGCCTTGGCTCCATGCTCAGTTCCAAGCCTTGGGGGCAGGGGAGACGGAGGAGAAATTGTCCCACCTGGAAGTGTGGAGTTGAACCTCAACAAGTGTGGGATCTAGCTGAGGGGTCCGGGTTTTCTAGAGCCTAAAGGTCCCCTGGTAACACTGAGTAGGAAGTCCCTGTTGAATCTGCAGAACCTTGACTTGATGGCTGCAGGTTATGTGGTGATAGTAATAATAGTGATGTGACCAAGAACAGCCGACACTTGCTGAGTGCTTACACTGCAGAACTCTTCTAAGTGCTTTACACACATTCACAACGCACTCCCTCCAACAACCCAACACAGTCAGTAGCTGTAGCTTCATTTTGCAGTGAGGAAACAGAGACATATGGAGTTTGAATATTTATTCTAAGCTGCCTAGCTAGTAAGTGGCAGTTAGGATTTATGCCCAGGGTACTGGGCTCAGTGTTCATGCTCTTAGCCATGCCACTTATTTCACTAGGTGGAAGATGGGTCTTTTAGGGAGCTTTAGGCCCCAGTGCCTCATTTATTGAGGATTTACTACAGGCTAGGCCCTGAGGCCTGGTATTATTAGAGATGAGGAAACCGGCTCAAAGGGGTTCAGGCATTGCCAAGGGGAAGAGCTGGGTTGAGAACCCAGGTGGCTTCCAGCTTTCAGACCACACTCTGTCCACGGCACCTACTGACTCCATGCAGCCACATAGGCACTGCCTGTGCACTGGGAAATACATGCTCCAGTGTTAAACAGTAAATGCAGGCTTGGGGCATCCCCCCTCTACCCTTTCCATCCCTTCTTCAAGCTCAGCTCCCGCCTCATCCCCTAGGGCAGGGTCTGAGCTGTGGGAGCCAGTGGGGAGATGAGGCAGCTCCTACCCAGGACACAGAGCCTCATGGGGCAGCCTGGGATTCGCTGCCTTCCTGGTACTCAAGACCTGGCACCCACCTAGGTGAGCACACACCTGGAGGATCTTTCCAACTCCCTCACTTCCAGGACTCCTGCCAATTGGTTCTGGGGCTAAAGGCCAGAGAAGCAGACAGACCATGGCCTCGAGGCCCTACAGGTCTCAATAAAGAACTCATGCCTTAGGAAATGGGGAGCTCCTGATGGCTCTGAAGGAGGGAAGTGACCTGGTCTGATTAAAAACATACCCTCTGGCACTCCTGACAAGAACTGCAGTATCTGGTGAGAAATGGGGAGGCATGGACTGGGGCAGTGGTAACAGGGGCTGCTGGGAGGGGACAGATCTGAGGACTATTTGGAGGTAAAATTGGTGGGACGTTTTGAGTGATTGTACAAGAGAAGAATCAGGAATTGATGACCTTCAGGTTTCTGGCCTGAACAACTTGGTGGGTGGTGGTACCACCAGTTAAGAATATAAAAGAAGCTGCCAGGTGCTGTGGCTTACACCTGTAATCCCAGCACTTTGGGAGGCCAAAGCGGGCAGATCACTTGAGATCAGAAGTTCAAGACTAGCCTGGCCAAAGTGGTGAAACCCTGTGAGTGATTGTACAAGAGAAGAATCAGGAATTGA
>NW_012123043.1:3810928-3871551 GCF_000951035.1 Colobus angolensis palliatus
TATATATCATATTTTTATATATTACATATAAAATAAGCCAATTTCAGGACAAAGATGAGTTTAATCTTGGCTCTGGGGTGCTCAGGGGCACAGTCCAACTGGGAGCCAGATACGTAAGTCTGCAGCTCAGGGGCTGGTTAGGGCTGGGCTAGAGATAGAGATGTTTGAATAAACACCATGAAACTGCAAAATAGAGTAAACTTCCAAAGAGAGTACTTAGAAATCAAATTTTAGATTGAGCCAAGTAGGCTGAGCATGGAAGCCTGGGGAGCCAACATTCATGGGGACAGGAAGGGACAGTCAGAAAGGCCCAAGAGGCCAGGTGCCAGAAGCCAAGTGAAGAGTGTTATGGAGGGAGGATCAACACCACCAAATATAGCAGAGAGGGCCAGAAGAACCAAAGACACCCCTGGGCCTGGTGCTCCCAGAGCCAGCTGTGACCTTGCTGAGCGCAGTTTCAGACGAGCGTGGAGGGCAAGGTCAGCTGGCAGGGGCAGAGGGTGAATGACCGAGTGCACAGAGACAGGGAGGAGACTCCACTATAGCCAGGGCTGGACCTGGAGCCCCGGGAGGGTTCTTAGGACAAAGACTTGAGCATGTTACTAGGCTGAGGAGAAGGGCCAGTAAATAGGGTAAGGTTGGAGAAATGATGGAGGTCCCAGGCAGTATTGGGCAGGGGGGATTGGAGAAATGGAGGTCCCTGACAGTATTGGGGGTTGGAGAAATGATGGGAATCCCATGCAGTATGGGGTGGGTGGGTGGGTGGTTGGCTTTGAATAGGAACACGCTATCCCCAAGACTGTAGCAAAGGCAGTCAGGATGAGTATGAATGAAGAATGATTTCACAATGGGGCCAAGTTAAGAGATCACTCCATTTTCTTGAAGTCATAGGCAAGATTTTCTAGGGGGGGGAGATGAGGAGACAGGAAGGTTGCCTAGTGGCCTCAAGAGTGAGCCTCACAGGAGCATTATTGGCCCTCATGGGGGAAGGAAGGGGGTGGAGGCCATGCACCTGCTGGGGCACCCTCAGCCTCTGTGGCAGCACTGGGCTGCCCAGGGAGGAGCAGGGAAGTCAGGCTGGGCGGGGTTGGGGTTTTGCTGGCAGATGCGTAACAGTGGATGCCAGGAAATGAGAGGAGAAGGAGGAGGACTGAGTCGGGCTAGATGAGGGATGAAGGAAAGGCCACGAGGAAGCAGGCTGGCCTCTCCATCAGCCTCCCTTTGAGCCACACGAGGGATGAGTGCTGGCCTCTAACTGTGGAGACCAATTCTAAGGCTCAGGCTCCCAGGGCCAACTCCAACCAGTTGTTTTTCCAGGTAGGACCAATCTATTACAGAACAGCATGGTTGTTGGGTTTGAGGGAAGACAGGATTTCTGAACACGACAGCACCAAGTTCTGTTCCTTTTTTTTTTTTTGAGATGGAGTCTGTCACCAGGCTGGAGTGCAGTGGCACAATCTCAGCTCACTGCAACCTCCACCTCCCTGGTTCAAGCGAGTCTCCTGCCCCAGCTTCCCAAGTAGCTAGGACTACAGACACGCGCCACCGCACCCAGCTAATTTCTGTATTTTTTGTAGAGACGGGGTTTCGCCATGTTGGCCAGGATGGTCTCGATCTCTTGACCTTGTGATCTGCCCATCTTGACCTCCCGAAGTGCTGGGATTATAGGTGTGAGGCACCACACCCGGCCAAGTTCTGTTCCTTTTAAATCATATGAGACAGGCTGAAGAATGTCATTTCTGATCTTTTCCGTCATTGGCTGCAGGGGTCTTCATCTCTGTTCCAGATACCAGTCAAGCAGTGCACTCGCCCCTTGCTGGGGATCTCCGTCCTTTCATATTCACAGAGAGATGAAGTGTACTCTGCCATCGTCTGAAAATCGGGTTTTGTGTGTGAAGTTGAGACATATTGAGATGTTTGGTTACTGGCTGAATCCTTAGTAAAGTGAACAGTCACTCCTAATCTTTTATAAATGTTCATATACTGGACTTAAAGTTCGGTTTATTTATAGTTAACAGCAGTTGTCCTGAAAACTACCAAAGCCAGGTTGGATCATCTGCAGGACTTACCCAAGCCTCAGAGAAATGTGGCACTCAAGGTTTCCTCCAGGGCATGTGGTTTTACAGGGGAGATCTGGCAATGTTAGGCACCAATTTCTGGCCTGGTTATCCTTGGTAAGTTAATACACCCAACTGCCCACCTTTGGAAAGCGCTGCTTTTGTGTGCCTCTTGAAAGAAGGGCATCCCTGTCCTGAAAGAATAAAAGAGCCCACTGCAGCTTCACAGCAGTACTTGGCCCTAGTAGGCGCTGAGTAGCTGCCAAGTAAATGAACCAGTAGAAATGTTGTCAGTACCAACTCCCCTGTCCCAGCCTTGCATTTGGGGGCACATCTATCTTTTGCTAGCCCTACCACAAACTTCCCAAGTGGACTTGCTCAGGACCCCACAATGCACTTGGTCCTCTCTCACCTGGGTCTCTCAAAGGTTCTTAATCCATGTTTATTTGGACAACCCTGGGGACACCAGATCAGCTCGGTCCCTCTGGATGCCTTGCCTGGGTCTTGGATGTGCCCTGCACCACACATCCAGACTGGAGCTGGCGCAGTGCCAGGCTCCTCTGGATGTCCCTGTTGAAGCTGCTGGCACTTCCTTCTACGGGGCAGCTCATTTTCTGGTTGCCCCCACCCACCCCTCTCCTGATACCTATTGGTTTTCATTTGGGGATACTTAGGGGTTTTGCAGGGAGCACTATTTACTGTGTCTGTCGGACATTAGGATGAATCAGGCACTGTTCAGTTTCAGAGGAAGAGCCCACAAACATGAAGCAAGTAAAATCTCAGGATAACTCCCAAGGGCTGGTTCATCATGCTCCTTGCCCCAGCCTACCCACCTCTTTCCTCATCAGGTGAGGAGGACTTCCAGCAAGCCGTGGCCTTGGCCTGAGTGCACTGTGGTTGGCTCTGCCACAGCCACCTGGACTTCCCAAGGCTCTGCCTGTCTGGACCTAGCAAGCGCAATGCTCTCTGTCCCCTCTGGGATACATTTACCAGGTCACTTGTGAAAAATTCCTAGTTCCCTAAATCTCTTAAAATCCAGCAAGTGAGAGAAATAGAACAATTTAATGATGGCTTCTTGATTTACACACAAGTCTAAGACAAGAGAAGGACAAAATTTTCTCCCCATGCACCGGTACAACGAAGTTCAGGGACAAGAGGCGACCCAAGGACAGGGGCTGTGGTGTTCAGATCCACGGTCAGCCTCTTGAGTCTCGTGTTCCAACCAACCATCTGGCTCAGCGACTGTGGACACTGGGGAGAGGAGGGACTGCCCAGCCCCCTCAAGTGTGGGTGAGGGGACCGGCAGCAGAGTATGCATGGGCACTCCATGCCCCAATGGGAGAAGTGCACAGGGGACAGGGAACACCAGCTTCCAGGTGTGTCCTGAAGACTACAGTGGGCTCAGGGGACCCAGCTCTCCCATCAGAGCTGTCCTCAGGGCTGGAGCTGGGGCTGAGAGGGAGGTGGTGATAAGAACCACTGCAGAAAGGAGCACATGCTGAATGCTGGGCCATGCTTTCCTCCCAGACACTGAGTTCCTGAAGACCCAGCTTTATCTTCCAAGGGTAACAACATTCCCAAGACTCGGAGCTGGAAGGTGGCAAGAGTGGAGCCAGGAGAGACAGACTGCATCTACTCCTGAGGCCGCCTCAAATGTCTGCACTCCCTTCGGGCCTGCCTTTCCCCTCCCTTCAACCCCAAAGACCCAAGAAGACAACAGAGATCGGAGACCGTATCCCTCTTCCCTAATCAAAATAGTCAAGTACAACATTTCTAAAGTTAGGGAGGAGGAGGAAAAATGCCACGGGCTCTTAAAGGGAAGACTGGCACCGAGGGAAGGGAGAAGTAGCCCCCCGCTTTGTCCAGCCTGGAAGCTGGCAGCCATGGTGTTGAGGCCTTGACCCAACCATAGGAGCCCATCTAGCTGAGCATCTTGTGCCGATCGAAGACTGTCTTCCGCTGCTCCTGCACCTGCAGCTTCCACCGCTGCTGGGCACCTTCCACGCGCTCCAGGACTGTGTTTGCTCGGGGTCCCCCGAGGGATGCAGCAGCTGCTGCCATAGAGCGAGCATCCTGTAGTGGGAAGAAAAAAAGAGAAGATCTGGCACGGCAAGCCAGAAGGGTCTCGGGTCCTGAAAGTCTGACATGGAAAGAATGACCCATGGGCAACCCCAAAGCCTGACCTTCCCCAGACTGGGAGGCTGGGCCTCCACAAGTGCTGTGGGCTGAGGACCTTGCCTTGTCATCTGCAGAGCTCAACAGTGTGCCAGGTCTGCTGGAGGCCTTAGTGTCTGTAGCATCTGCAGGATGGGGTCCCTGCCCCTCCCTGGGGCCTGGGAAAGGAAGCACTCCAGGAAGAGTAGGCTCTGCTGGGGCCCCAGTTACTGCCACACAGATAGCTCAAGTGAGGTTCCCAGCCTGAACTCACCCCTCATCATGCTCCATTCCACTATTTCTAACTCTCAAGAAGGATGCTAAGCATAGGCTTCAAGACCTCACTTAGGCAGAGGATTTGATGACATTCATTGTTTCAGGAATGTACTGAGGTGCCCCCAGGGCTAGTACTAGGCTAGAGAATTCCCTTGCCCTCCCTGCCATTGCCCAGGGAATGGGAGGAAGGCCCAGGGGCTAGGGTCTGGCTACCCTGAGATGGCAGCAGTCTGCTCCAGATGGGAGAAGGTGCCTACTGAGGAGTCTGCACAGATCCAGATCCACGGGATCTTAGTTTCCCTGGGAAAGAGGGATGTGACATCACTCAGGGAGTCTGGCAGGGATGGAAATTCAGAGCCGCCCCAGCATTTCCTTTGCAGAGCCCACTCTGGCCCATTCCCTCCTTTGATAGCCGAGGACAGCTCCGCTTCCTCCCTATCTGCCTCTGCTGATCCCCTTCCCCTTTGCTTTCAGAACTGTTGCTGCCGTCAAAAGCATCCTCCCCTAATTACCACTTCTCTGCCTCTGAAGCTCCGGAGCCTCTGCATTTCCTGCAGGACCTGAACCTGATCTTTGGAGAGAATTAGAGCTGAGGGCCAGGCCTGCACCCCCGTGGGGATTTCCTCCCTAGCTTTCCCTGCCTCTCATCTCCTGCCACACATCTCTTAAGGGATTAGTGCACTTCTCTAAGCCCAGAGCCGCCCAGTAAATGCAACTTTGCTTCTAATGCCCCAAGCTGGCACGGCTTCTGTCACCATGCAGCTGCTAGGCTGGGGCGAAGGGGGGTGGTGAGGTGAGGGTAGGGTGGACAGAGAATGAGCTGCCAGTGAGGAGGCTGGGAGAGGATTCATCATCATCCCCTTGGAGCTCTGAGGACTTCATCTGGTGAGCGCTCATCTCTAAGCTGCATTAGAGATGGACACTGCCTTCTGGGAGCCTCCTGTCCAGGTCCTGAGGAAGGCTTCCTGTGCCAGGCTAGGTGAGGCTCAGGCAACACCTGAAAGGCAGGTGTGGCCATGTCAGGCAGGGGGCACACTGAGCTTGGAATTAGGACCCCTGGGTTCTGTTCCTGGGCTGGGGACCACCTGCCCCTTCTAGCCTCAGACTCCCCTAGGCCCGTGTCCCAGGTAGAACTACAGGTCCACAGCGGGGGCTGGGAAGGAGCCATGGCCTCAGTCACTTCTGAGGCAGTGTGTCCCTGAACAAGTTACTTTACTTCTCCAACCTTCAATTTAATATAATAAATGTAGTCACTGAGACTTTTTTCTGCTCTACAGTCTTTAGGAATTATAGTTACCGAATATTACCACCACCACCCCCCCGCCACACACACAGTGAAAAGGAAGTTTCATAAAACAATACTTAGTGTAATGCATTCTGATATTCTTTGCTCTGTTCCATTTTATTTTATAAAAAATCCTGGTCATGACTCACAAAATTCATTTCATGACCTAATGGCTTGTTTGAAATAACTGGTTTAAGATTAGTAGATGGGTATGGCAAAGTTAAATAACACACATATAAAGCACTTACCATCCTGGCTGTCACAGAGCTAGGGCTCAAGAAACCTTTGGTTTCTTTCTTCCCTAGGAGCGATGACTGATATCAAAGCCTAGCTCTGGAAGCCCGCAGGCAGTAAGGCTGGCAGCCTGCTGCCAGGAGAAAGCCTGTGAGAACTGCTATGCTGCTGCCCCTCCTTCCAGTTCCACGCCTTCCCTGTTCACGGTGCTGACTGAGCTGGCCACAGTGCTAAGACCAAGCCCCCACCCAATCCTGCCTCTGTGTGGCCGTCTACATGAGGTGGACACTAAAGACGCATCTGGGAAGCTACGGGCCCACCAGGACTTGGTCATTCTGACTCTGGGGGCTGGATTGCCTTCTCTTCTTCTTTCCATTCCCACTCTCATCCCTTCTGGGACCGTCTTCCTCATGACAGGGCTCCAGTGTGTGTGGGGTGGGGTGCTAGGCTTGGAAGGGTGGGGCAGTTTTAGCCCTGCTCTCCTTCCACTGCTCTGCATCTCAGGGGAGCATCTTGAGAAGGGGAAGCCAGGGAGAGCCCAGAGCAGAGCATTAAGGGAACATGCTGAAATTCACCACATTACCACAGTATCATTTGTTTTCCCTTCATGTAAAGTCTTAACAAACAGCTCCTAAGTGGGGGAAAGCTGCCACTGAGAGGCTGTGTTTCCATCGCTAATAGTCTGATTAAAAGGTATTAAAGACTCCACATCTGTTTCAGAGACAGCCCAGAGTGAGGCCTCATCCTTGCTTGCTCTGCAGCAAGTATGGTGGGTAGCAGTGGGAGAAATACCACCAATTCCTCCCCTCTCCCCCTGAGTCTGGGTCTCCGGTTAACTTGGGAACAGAAGGGCAGTTAGGAGGGGAGGCGGGTGGAGCCCCTCCCAATCAGGGGAAAGAGCTTGGACATGGATGGGTTCGCAGGAGGTCCCAGGGGGACCAGACCAGTGTGACTGTGAAAAGTGCCACTACGTGCCAGGCGCTCTGCTAGGCACTTTACACAGATTATTCCCAGGCTTACAACACTGGCAAATGGGTAAAACCATCCCATATCGTAGCTGCAGAAACTGAGGCTCTGAAAGGTGAATCATCTTGCTGCCCAAGGCTGCATGGCTGTTTAGTGGCCAAGTCAGAATTTGAACCTATGTATGTATATCTCTTATCCCAGGACCCAGCTGGATCCTTCTTTAGCTGGTTTCTCCTAAGAGGGAGCCAGCATGGACAACCAAAGAGACAGGTTGGTATCTTTCCCCACAGCTAGAGCAAGAACAAAACACCTCTAAAGGAACCAATGCACAGGACATCAAGCGAGGCCCTCCTCTCCAGCACTGGGAGGACCCAAGTAGCTGTGTCGATAAGCCCGAGTTGATCAAACTAGCCCTGAGCCCTTCAGGCTGTCCCAGATGAAACCCTCTTCAGTCTGTCCAGAAGCACTGGTACTGAGCTGGCACTGGACTTGGCCCAAGTCTGATGACGAGAACACAGGGACAGTGAGAACCCCACCTCAGGCGGCTCTCCCCTTTCTGGCTGCTCCTCCTCCCTCCTCCCCAATCCCAGACACAGGAATGTGACCAGGCGGTCTCGTCACTTACCAGCCACTCAGCAAAGCATGGCCCTAGTGCAAAGCCCTTTAGCAAGAGGACTATACAGCCTGAGTTTTCCATGTTTGACCCAAATCCTTGCTGCTGTTGCTGCGTCCCACTGCATCTCTGCGGCGAGGCTCTCCCTGACCCCTGCATGCTGCGGCCAGAGCCACCTTCCTACGATACACCAACTCATGCTGTTTCCCTGCTCAAAAACCCCAGCTGGGACCCAGCTGCTCACAAGTAAAACCCTGCTGAGCATGACATTCAAGGACACTCCCAGCCTCACCTCCCCGCTTACCCCCGAGCCTCTGGCTACACTGGTCCATGCATCCTCTCTCCACCTGCGGTGATCGCCTCACTCAGGCCCTTGTGCACTCTGCCCCTCAGGCTTCCCTCCAGCAATCATGACGCTACTTAAGTGTTAACACCTGATTGAAATAGCACATTCTTAAGGATGAGCAAATACTTGTAAAGCTTCCATGCACACGTTCACAACAGTTATGCTGAGGTAAAAATGATTATGTCTATTCCAGATTTAGAAAACTAAATCAGGAGGTTAGCACCACGGATAGTAAATGGCAGGGCTCAGCCCCTCCCACGACTGTGATTAACCACAATGCTGTGCTGCCCCACTGGAGGCTCTAGAAGCATCTGTTGAAGTGCACACCTTTCTATTCTGCCCTCAGGGGAGGAGGCTGTCTGGACTGCCCTCATCAGTGTGTCTGTTCCGTGTTTCACTGTCAGCTCCCCAGGGCTGGGGTCCTCAGCACACAGCTGCCACCCATGTGCAGACAGGAGGGGAGACTGCTCCCCAGGGGCCCAAGTCTTCTCCCCGGTGCCTGCATTTCCAGTTCCCATCATCATCATCGCCTTTCCTTGATTTCCCTGTACACTCTCTCCCAAACGGGGCCCAGAACTCTACCCACTGCCCCAGGAGGGTGAGCACTTTGAAGACCTCTTCAGAGCTTGGGCCCATGCTGTGAGCAGCGACATCCCCAGCCTCAGAGAAACCATGTGTGTCTCTTCAAAGAGGGCCCAACCTGCACATCTAAAACAGCTCTGTTTGCCGTTTCTGCCCCAGCAAACATGCTTGCTTCCTCCTTTCAAAGGACGTCTGAGCCCAGGGATTACACCTAATGCTGCTGGAATCCCAGGGGAGGCAGCGCCCAGCAATCAGGGCCCACTGAGGCTCTGCCAGCGCTTTCAAAGGGAACATGACAGGCTTTCATCTCCCTCCATGAACAGGGCTGAGGCTGAGGGGGAGGCCTCCCCTTCCTCTTCCAGTTCTTTACCTCCAGGGCAGGAGAGCTCCTGGCCACAGGAATTGGGAAGAGGGAGCCAAGGGGTCCCTAACCTTAAAAAATGCCCTGACTTCCAGATCTCACCCCTAACTGGGTCCCAAACTCCTGGGGCATAGGGCCTGAAAGTTCCTGGAGCCTAGGAAGACTTTTCCTTCTAAAGTCACCGAGTTGTACAGGCCTAGGCGAGCTTTCAAGGAACCCCAAGAGGCCATGTCCTGACTTTGTTCCTCTTGGGGTGAAACCCAGAGACATGGCTACAGCCTAGGTACTGCTGCCGCTCCTCTGAGTGCCTGCCCCCCAGCCCCATGTTTCCCCACATCCTTTTCCTCTGTGCACTGACAGGGGCAGTAGATTATCCCTTGTCATCCAGGACTAGGGCCCCGGTCTCTGTAAAGGCAAGTTCCTTGGGTTCTGTCTAGCCCCAGTGCCTTGTTCATCCTCCCTGCAGTTCAGTGGTCACTCTCCCATCCACCCTGAGCTGGCACTGAAAATTCCCCTCTGCCAGGAAGCCTTCCTTCCCAGACTAACACAAAGGGAAGGGTAACTTTCCGACCCCTTGTCTAGTAAAGAGGGGCCTCCCAAGGCATCTGGCTTCTTCAGCTGACCATCCATCTCATGAAGCCAGATTTTACCGCCAGCCTTTATGTTTCCTGCTGGTTCACCTGCATTTGGCCATCTTGGGGCTTAAATCCCCGCGGGCAGACATAAGGTCTGTGCACATCTCAACACTGTGCCACCTGCAGGTTTTCTGAATACACTCAGAAAAGCAGGGTTGCTGAACCACAGACATCTGTGACCTCCAGACCACACAGAATCACAGGAGGTGAGGGGATGGAGAGGTGATGCCAAAGAATGGGACCGACGGCACTTCCTTACCCAGCCAAGGGCACCCAATGAGATCTACCCACCCCAGGCCAAAACCAGCCAGAGTTGGCTGCACCCTAGGTTAGGGTATCAAAGAGATTAAACACAACCTTTTATGACCTTTTAGAACCTTGGGTGAGAGGTGAGGGCATGTCATTCTGTCCATCCCAGGGCCGGAATCTCCCCTACAGCAGGGAGCATGGCTCGCCAGCTTCTATGTGCTGCAGCCTGTCACAGCCTACTGTCCTCTCAGGCAGTCCTGCTACAGGTTAGCAAATCTAACCCCTTCTTCCTCCCAAGGCTCATACAAACAGCCTTCAGATGAGGAGCACCCCAGGTCTCCTGGGGGTAAGAGAGACCTGGGTTCATACCCAGGGACGGTAAGCTGCCCTCCCTCCGGCTCCCTGGCTAGGATAGCAGGAGACACAACAAGGCCATGCCCCAGAGCCGTGCATTCCACGGAAATCATTGGGCTGCATCTCTCAATTACTACCCCAGCCAGGACTGCAATTACCACATTACCCCTAATCGCTGAGTGTTTATTAGCGATGCTCCTCCCCTATCAGAGCTGCTATTACTCTACATTAATAACCAGGTAGGCACACGAGGTTTCCTCTTGAACACAGACCACCCAACTGCCAGTGCCACCACCTCCCAGGCCCCAGCTCCAATGGGGCGAGGTTCATCCCCTCTGCTCCACCTTCGGCCAAACTCATGTCAGCAGGAAGCTGGAGGCAAACGGAGCAGTCCAGGCATGTGCGCAGGGTGGGGCAACACAGCCCTCGAGAGCAGGCAGGCTCCCTCCCTGAGCTGCCCTTCTCTTCACTCTTCATGCTGGCCCAGACCCACATCACCCAGGCAGCTTCACACTTAGACTTGAGCCCCTGGGTCCTCTTTTTGGTGAGGAACTGGCTCATGGTCTTGCAAGGGAGCCCAGCCCACCTACCCCATAGTTAGACCATGCTGTCTACAGGAAGACTCCTAGCTTCCTCCTTATACTGTGTTAAATCTCTCTGTCCCTAGGTGAGGCTAAGCTGTCTCCTGCAAACTTCTAAAGGCAGCTATCATGCGTCTCCTTTAGTTGTCTTTTTTCCTTTAAGCTAAATAACTCTCAGTTTCTTCAACTAATTCTCCGAGGCCTAGCTGAGGCGCTTCCCCACTAGATATTCCTTATGCATATACATGAGGTCACTCAGGGCATCCCTCCATCAGTCAATAAACAGGAGTATCTTCCAGCAGCAAGGCCCTGGGGACAGAGCTCAGAGTGGAAGGTGGAAGCAGCAGCCAACCCCGTCTGCCTTGGCTCCACGCCTCTAAGCAGCCCGCTCTGCTGTCTCATGCGCCCAGCTAGCTGGTACATGAGCGCGTAAGTGGGGAGCCCGAGGCACACAGGGCTCACTCGGGCAAGATTCCCCTAGATTCCCCTAGACCACCTGGGGAGTGCGGGGCTCATCACAACTCTGCTCAACATGGAGGTGCACCACGTCTCACTCCCACCGAGTCCTTCACCTGAGCCCTCCTGTCCCCCCGGGTTTCCTCGCCATGGCGTCCACAACTTTTTAGTATGAGGATTAATGGGAAGACAATGAGAGCAATTGTTAACTGCGCTGGGCCTGGTCCAAGCCCCGTCAGCTCCCCACCATTGCATGAGCTCCTGGAGGCCTTGCAGGCTGTCTGGGGTCAGTGGTTCCCCACTTTCCATATCAGATAAAGCCAAGCTCACTTAGCTTGACATTTAGGGCCTTTAATAATGTGGCCTTAATCTACTGGCCAGCTCTCTCTGCCACTGTGCAAACACCCCTACCCTATGCTTGCAACGCTCAAACTTCCTCACACGTACGTGGCAACGTCCCCCGCCCGGCACCACTGTCTACCTCATTCCTCTTCTGCTCTGGAAATCCTACATTTCCCTCCAGACCCTGGAGCTCTGGTTTGCATTGAGCAAGTGTTCAACAGATGTTTGTGGAATCACTTGACAAACAAATTAACTTGCCGCCTTCCAGTCCGCCAGCAGCTTGTCACCCATGTCTGAACACGCGGGGAATATTATGTGTATCTATGTGTGACTGGCCCTGGTTGGCTGCACCCCGTCTGCCGGGAAGCACAGTGCAGCAGGATGACATGGCTCCCCCGGCTTGTGCATGGAGCCTGCCTGATGCCTGGTGTCCTGCTTCATCTGGAAGGGCAAAGGGCAGGTCCCTGCTGAGTCTGGGTGGTGTGTAGGACATTGACCAGAAAAGCAACTTGAAGCATGTGGGGGAGGTGGGCCCTAGACTTAGGTGGCGCTCCTCTGGGTTTTGCCCTGGGGACACACATGCAGGGGCCCAGGGCCTGGGCACTCAAAGCCCTCTTACCTCATTCTCCTCCTCATTGTGCAGTTGCTCGGTGTATGCATCTGGCTTTCGGATCAGAGGGTCCACCAGCATCAGGAAGGCCATGTAGAGCAAGAGGGCACCCACCACAGACAGGTAGATGACAATGATGACCTGAGGAAGAGACCAGTGTGCCCGTGAATCAGCATCTGGGGCCAGGGCTAGAAATCCGTTTCTAGTCTCGGGCCATCTGTGCCTGGCTGGCAGTGACTCCTCGAGTGGTGCGCTAAGAAAGGACTTGGAGGCAACGTGGGCTCAGAGGGAAAGCACGCCCCGAAAGGAAAGGGAGGGCCTACTCCACAGAGGAAGCACTGTGTCCTAACTTGAGGGAATCTGCACAGCAGGCATCAGGGCAGCAGGCAGATGATAGAGTAAGAAGTCTGGAGCCTGATGCCCTGAGAGGCTCGCGGCGTAGAGGTGGGAACATAGGGCCTCCCTGGCTGTAGAAGAGTCCATGATGAAGGGTGAAGCCATCAGAAACTAAGAGCAAGGAAGAACAGGCTGTGGAGAGGCTGGAAAGCTGAGACCAGGAAGAATAAACCTGGGCTGGTGGGCTCATTGCTCCTGTGGAGAGCAGGACGGGTGGGGCACGCTGACCCACTCACAGCACGCCCCTGCGCAGAGTGGCTCCGGCTGGTAAGGCGTGCACTGCAGGTGGAGGTCACGCCTGCCCTCCCACCAGCCCCTCTGCAAGGAGGGGAAAGCCAGGGCTAGAACAACAACTCCATGAATCTCTTACATACACAGTGCTTCACAAGCTGGAGTCATTTTGTTTTTACAGAAAAGATAGATTTAATGAGGCAAATTCAATGTTTCTCAATGTGGGTGCTCTAGGATTTTGGGTGGGACATCCCTGTAACGGTGTTGGTAACACACCTCGGTTATTGGGACCAGAAAAGCACCTTCATCTGCTTCTAAATGCCCTCTGTGGGGCTGCAATCATCTGAGAACTGCTGGGCTAGGTCACCCAGGATCCCAAGGCTACCAGATGGTAGAGGTGTGACTCGAACCCAGACTTGCTGACTCCCTCTCAAATGCCTTTCCTAATTCCACAGTGCCTGGCCATTGCTGGCTTCTGATCTCAGCCCTGCCCTGCCTAGACTGTGAACAAGAGTGAAAAAAAGAACCTCAGGACTTTCAAGCTGGGCGCCCAGCTCAGTCAATAGCCAAGTTCCACTGGACCAATGTCCCACCTGATTGGGGCACCGTGTTCACACCTGTTTAAACAGGTCAAATAATCAGACTTCACCGGTACCCCAAGAAGGCAGAAGGAGAACAGAGGCTGGGTCTTCAATAGGCTGAAGCTGAGGGGTGCCTCCTAGGCAGGAGGACTGGGGGAAATAGGAGGGATTAGGAAGTTGTATCTGATGAGGTCCCCATGCCAGGAAGTTCCCTCCCGGCCAAACAGGGAGCAGCGGCGACATCTGGCTCTGAATTTCAGGTCTCAGGCGTCTGGTCCCTGGAGGGTGAGGCCCACTGGAGCAAGTTCAGAGAAGGAGAAAGACAGTTGCAGGAGGGGCTGCCTCAGGTGGGAGGATGAAAGGAGTTGAGTCTGCACAGGGCACTGACTGGAAGCGGTGGAGGACAGACAGCTGCTTTGTCCCTGAGTGGTGAGAACACAGAGGAGCTACAGCACAGGGCTCCCTGGAACAAGCAGGAAGGACAGCAGTGAAGACCACCACCCCCCAAAATGTGCCTCAAAAGGAGAAACCTGATGGAGGACCCGGCAGTGCCTTTAAATACGAGAATTATTTTCCAATGCTATCTATAGACTCTTCAAAGGATAAGCAGAAAAAAGCTACAAACTGGAACAGAAAGGGCTACATTAGGCCGGGCATGGTGGCTTACACCTACAATCCCAGCACTTCGGGAAGCCAAGACTGGAGCATTGCTCGAGGCCAGAAGTTTGAGACCAGCCTGGGCAAGATAGTGAGACCCTGTCTCTACAAAAAATTTTTAAAATTAGCTGGGTGTGGAGATGTACACCTGTGGTCCTAGCTAATCAGAAGGCTGAGGTGGGAGGGTTGCATGGGCCTGGGAGGTCAGAGCTGCAGTGAGCTGTGATCATGCCACTGGACTACAGCATAGGCAACAGAGTCAGACCTAGTCTCTAAAAAACAAAAAAAAAGAGAGAGAAATGACTATGTAATCAGTGAGCACTGTGTGTGCCAGGTGCCTGGTCCAGGATTATTAGAACCTGGACTAGGAAGCTGCACTGGGAGGCTGGGGGTCATGGGGTCTCTGCTAGGGCGGCTTCACAGCCTCCAGAAGACATAGGAAGTTCTGCCTGGTGCAGAGGAATGAACAGAGACCTCGTGACGTCTGTGGTGGTGACTGTGTCTATCATCTCTTTCCTGAATTCACCCAAATAATCAATAAGAACAAGGTTCAGGAAAACACAAAAGGACCAATCTGATGTTCTTCCAGCACCCAATACCCAGCCCTAGTTCACAGCTCTGACGCTTTTTACAGGAGCTTAGTCACTTTGGAAGCTTAATTAGACTAAGCTCCAGGAGGGCAGGCCAACCTCCCCATTGGCAGCATTTGCCCAGAATATAGCAGGCACCGAAAAGATATTTACTGGATGAACAGAAGAAGAGAGAGGAAGGAAAAAATCTGGAAAGAATGCAGGGAAAAGGGAGTCTCCAGCAGCTCTCCCAGGGCTCTCCCCTCTCACTGTAATGGGAACCACTGGAAAGAGAGCAGAGAAGGGAGCTGGCTCCAGGAAAGTGTGGGATGTGGGTCCCGGTGTCTGTACTAGGTCAGCCTAGAAGCCAGTCTCATAGCCGTTGGAATGTTCCAGAATAAAGTGAAAAACTGTGGGTGTAGGCCAGCCTGCGATTGGGGAATGGAGTGTGGGAATCCCACTGGCTTCCTGAGACCCTGGCATTACCTTGATGGTGGTGGTGCTGCGCTCCTCGTACCTGCACTCACACAGCAGGCAGTAGGCCTCCACGTCATGGCCAGGCACCGGCATGGGCTCCACCACATGCAGGCAGTTGCTGCAACAGAGACAGACAGGGCTGTCGAGGCAGGGCCACCAGGTCTTAAAGCCTCAAGACCAGGGAAGCAGGCAGCCAGGGGAGCTGAGAGGTAGGGACTGGGCAAAGGTGAAGGGTACCCCCAGAGAGGACTGAGGGCTTATAAAGGATTAGACTGGCAGAATCCCTTCCCAACCCAAAGCCTCATAGCCCATGCCCCTTGCACATCAAAAGCAGTTCTCCAAACTGCCTACAGTGTTGGCACCAAAACCATCAACGTTCCCAGAGTTCTACCCCCAGCCGCCTTCCTCATCTCATACTATGTTTTCCCTGCATGTGCTCATCTGTCCCAAAGATTCAACTCAGAAGCTGACGGATCTTAGATCAGAATCTCCAGCAGGGCCACTCTCCTCTATAAGCTACAGGAGTCACTATTTGCATGTCCCATAGAGACCATGAACTCTACACCCGCCCCTGCACACCCTTTGCCCCCTACTCCCTACTCCTGCAAACTGGCTCCCCATTCGCAATGGCAGAGAACACCTCTACCATCCACTTCACTGTCCGGGTCAAACCCTGGAAATCATCTTTGACACTGCCTTCCTCTCATCTATGAATCCACCAAAGGCCAGTGATTTTACTTCCCTAAAAATTCCTCGAATTCATCTCCTTTATTATTTCCCACTGCTGTGTCTTAGCTCAGGCCCTCATCCTATCTTCCTTGGACAACTGCGCCAGCCTCCGCACTACCCTCCCGCCTCTAGTTTGGCCTTTCTAACATGTACTACCTTCCCACGGCAGCCGAGTAGTCTTCCAGAATGCAACTCTGGTCATGTCATTCCCCAGCTTAGGCCGGGTCAGTGCCTCCACAGAGCCCCTAGGGCCAGTGCTAACTCAATTGCTCTGCCAGGGGTCCCAACCCAAGTCACTACAGTTCCATCTCCTGCTACGCCTCCCTCACCCACTTTCCCATCCTCCAGTCACATGGATCTGCCAGGCTGCTCTCTGAATGAGCCACACTCACACTCTCACCAGGAGGGCATGGCTTTGCCACCTCGTCTCATCTTTTAACTCTCAGCTCAGCTGCCTGTGCCCAACAGCCAGCTCCTCCCAACCCCCGCCAATGCACTGCACTGGAATCCAATCTTTATTTGTGCAGTCTCCCCAGGAGATGTGCATTCCTTGAGCACAGGGTTATGTCTTATACATCTCCATATTCCCAGTTTCCTCCCTTAGGTGAGCTACACTGGGTCTTGGGTCTAAGTCATACCAGTACTGCAGTGGGATTTATGGATTTCTCACAAGGCCAAGGTGTCAGGGGCAGTTTGGAAGGGCGACCTGAGTTCTTCACTGTGGGATCCTGCTACCCAGGGAAACAGCAATAAGGAGCTGAAATAATTCTGCTGTCTCCAACTCTCCCGTGATAGTGGGCAATTTATTTAACTTCTCCAGGCCTCGGTTTTCTCATTTACAAATGGAGACTGAACTTGGTCAGTGTCTTCCAAACTGTACTCTTTTGGGACCCATAGGAACCACTGTACGGTGGGGTGGTAGTCAGGGAGGGGCTGAGGGACACTTCCCTCTCAGCCAGAGCAATTCCGACTTTACGTTTTATAGATTTTGTTTCCAAAATTAATTTTGTTTGCAGAGAAGTTCTATTTTAACAGGTCTGAAAGGCAAGAAACTAGCCAACTTATTAAGTGCCTTCCTGCTCTGGGAGTGTCTCTAATAACACATCTCCTTGTCAGACCCACCAATGGGGCAAAATTGGGGTTTCTGCCTTTTTGGCACATATGGTTATAAACTCTCAACACTAGATGGCAGGATACCAGTAAACATAGGAACATACATGGCTTGGCCATTAAACCTGAGGACCGCATCTCAGATGATTCTGGCTTTACTCTGCACAACCAAGGGGAAGGGTGCAAGTGTTCTTTAGCAGTGGACCAACGTGACAGCAAAGTGAAAACGTGGCAGAGACCAGAAGACCCACTCAAACTGGCCTCCTGTAGCCCTAGTGCTGAGGTACTCAGATCAATGTCAAGGCCCCACCCTACCCTTAAGAGGCTCCAGGCAAGCACATGATGACTCCCAGTCAAGGTCAGTGTCACTGGGTCCTAGAATCTTGGAGTCTTTCCTCCAGCCTCACCCACCACCCTTAATGGAGCTGCCCTGAGGTTCCTGATGTAAAGCAGCCCCTTAATTCTGACTTCTAAGGGGAAGAAGGAGATAAACTATAGCCTGAGAGGTCTAGACAGGACTCCATCCTCTGCAGGCATCCAACCTTAGGTTTTCAGGCCATCTATGGCTCCAGGACAGAGAGAGTGTTCCTAAATTTGCAAGTGTCTGCCTGCACAAGGAGTGTGGGATATAGCCTTGTTATCTGGTGAAGGGCTAAGACAGCCCATCAAAGTTTTTACTGATGCTGTTTGAAGTATAACCACAAGATACAAGGGGGCTACTTGGACTCCTCCTAAGTAGAAGGCTAGTGCTTCAGGAGGAGCCCATTTTCTCAGTCTGTGGTGTAAGTTTGACCATGACTATCTATGTGGCCACCAGTAAGGCACGGTATCAGCTAACATTAATATCATTAATGTTAAAGACATTAATATCAGCTAACGTTTATATAAGCACTTACTATGTGCCAAGTATTGTTCTAAGTGCTATAGTTACCTGTGCACACACAGGCACAACACACACACAAACACATACTTAACACTCAAAATACTGCCACTATTTACAGTAAGGAAATCGAAGTGCAGTGGAGACTAAGTAATCTGTCACACAATTAACAATCTGCTAGGCTAAATTTGAAGTCAGGAAGGTTGAACACAGAGTCTGTCTATCTAACTAGACTGCCTCTCAGAAAACCACAGACAGTCTCAGAGTTGGAAATCCAACTAGCTTCAAAATTCTCGAGTGTTGCTCTGGATCAACTGCGTCCTAAGCACCAAAGGAAAGAAAGGTTACTGCTTCCCCCCACCCTCACTCCGTATTTGAACAATCAAAATCGGTGGGGGGGTGGTACTGGGAGTCTGTATTTTCTCAAAGCTCATCTGCTTTGAGAAAGCAGGAGAAGCAGCACTGACCCGGACCCCTCATCTGATGCTGATTTCTTCTATAGTGACCTCAGCTCATCTGTGCTCGGGGCCCTTCAAGGATGGCGATTCCTGACTCCCAAAACTGTCTAGATTAGAAATGTTCCCTCAACTCATGCTTAAGTCGGTTTCCCTGAAGCCTTTATCCCTTGGCCCCAACTCTACACCAAGAAACCCCACTGAACATAACTGATCCCCACCAGTACCTGCTCCCACAGGTCCCACTTCCCATAACATGTCAGGTCTTAATCAATCATCGTGTGTCCCCAAGTCCTCTCCTCTTTAGGCTCTCCTTGCTTCCTTAAGCCATTCCTTCCAGGACAATGTGTTGAAACTTCCCTTCACCGCACTAGTCTCCTTTCTCTGAATGAATTCTGGGTTATTCTTCTGTTTTTAAAAGTGAGGTACCCACAGATGAATTCAAGACTCTAAATTATCTCTTTGGGCCTCTGTCTCTGCTATTATAAAATGGGTGCAAAATCCATCCCACTTACCTTACAAGGATGCTATGAGCCTGGCACAGAATATCACATGTAACACAACTTTGCGAAAGCATTAGGTATCCTACAGTATGTGGTCAGAATACCTACCTCTCCCAACTTCTCTACCACCATTCTGTATGCATCACTAAAGACCAATATTCAAAGCAAAACAACAAAATCCGCTCCTCCTGGCCAGGGACCACCCAGCTGGACTTCAAGACACCTGGGTCCTGTTTCCAGACAATTGACAACTATGAAACTGGTTCTGTGACATGAATAATTACTCCTCTGAAAGGCTCTCCATAGGAATGGGAGAGCATGCTTATCCTCCAGGGTCCAAGAACTCCAGTAAACACCCATAACTTCAGCCGGGTATAGCAGCCAGAGGCCTGTGTGTAATGCCTTACCAGTCCTTCTGGGACACATTCTGGTTGTAAATGTGCCCACTGATGTTTCTATAAGGTGGACAGATGCATTTGCACCGGATGTCTTCAGAACTCTAGAAGAGAAAGCACATGTCAAGTATGCAGAGACCCTGCCTGGGTTCAGGTTCTAGCAAGGTTGTCAACTTTCTGTTCCCCATCCTGTTACGTGAACCGTATCTATGCTCTTGAGCTTTCTCCATCCCCAAGTTCAAGTCCAGCAAGGACTGCCACTGTAGGAGGCAAGCTACAGCACAGAGTCCTAAAGACAGAAAATGTCCAGGTGGCAAATGAGACTCACAGAAAGTTGTCTAGGCCTGCGAGTCCCAAAGTAGGTACTTAGAGGAATCAGGGGAGAGGGAAGGGGGGAAATGGGTGGGTGTGTGTGTATGTGTATGTGTAGCAAAGTGGCAGTCCTTTACCCCGGACCCCACACTTGTGTGTACACCTCTGTCCAGTGGACTTGGCAGCCAGCCTCTTCCCCACATTCCATCTCCAACTTCTTTGGTATGATTGGGGAAACATAAAGGGCAAGGGTAAACAAGAAAAAGTGGGTCATTTCTGTGGGCATACTCAGGCAACCCCTTTGAAAGTTCTTCCCTTCTGGAATGAGTAAGAGATACCACCATAAATGTCTTTATTAATTAGGAATTCTGAGGACAGAATGGAAGCAAACCCCTGGCCTTAACCTTACTTCAAAGCCTGGATGATCTTTAGTTCCATAGATCTACCCAAACAGCTCCATAGGAATGTAGCCTTAAAGAATGGAAGTTATCTCAGGAGTCCTAGAACTTAGGTGGGTCACCCTTAATAATGGAAACTTCAAACTGTATAGGACTTTACACTGACAGGGCATTTTTACATTGTTATGTAATTTGATTCTCCCTAAGCAGAGTAATAGATACAACTGCTACTACAGGTGGCAGTACTAGCACCCCTAAAACAAAAATTCGAAATGCTCCCAATCTCAAACTTGTTAAGCACAGACATGACCACAAAGATGATGTTAACACTGCAGAAAAGCACCTATAGACATGGTAAAAATGTGTCATGGGCTTCTTGAAATACTACAGCAGAGTGCATTCATAACAGAACAAGAAATCGTGTCAGTCTATAAAATCAAAACGACTTCTAAGACAAAAGCTTGTTAATGAATCAGGTGACTGGCAAAAACATTTTTAAAAGCCATCTGGCAGAATGCCTTCTCATCTCTAGAGAACCCACTTTCTGGTCCCTCTACGGCTTCAAATACTACTTCTCACCTAAAAAAAAATACTGTGCACAGTAACCTTTAATCAAAACACAGCATCACAGCAGGAGACAGAAAGCCTGATGCTGCTGTGTCTAGCAGCTGATACAGGTATTCTGGTGATGCTACTGTGCTTAGTTACCCTGAACACATCATTTATTTTCACTGTATTAATAGTACATCATATTTTTTACTGTTAAGAATTTATTTGTAAGAAAATATTTATCGGTAGCATATAAATTCATTGTCAGGAACCGTGGTGATGCCAACCAACCAGACTATCCACATGGGTGCCTGAGATAGTGACACCTTTGCTTTCTGATGGTTCAGTGTAGATAAACTTTGTTTTATGCACAAAATTATTGAAAATATTGTATAAAATTACCCTCAGGCTATGTGTATACAGCATATATGAAACATAAACGAACTTCAGGTTTAGACTTGGGTCCCCTCCCCAAGATACCTCACTTTGTATGTGCAAATACTCCCAAATCCAAAAATATCTGAAACGAAAAATACTTCTGGTCCAAAGCAAAGGAAGGTACGGAGAACTTAGATAACTTCTCCACACTTCCTTGCTGGAAGTCCACCACTGATCTGTCTGATTCAGAGTGAGTCAGTGCTCTGTGCCCCACCCTCTTCCCCCGCACTATCCTTAGAGAGGCCAGCAGCCTTGAACCTGAAGGAAGACCACTAAAAAAAGTATGGTCCATAGGTGAGTGAGAGGCAGGCTTAAGGAGCAACTAGCTACCTCTGAGTCAGCCCTGTAGACAGGGTGGCCGTGCACGGTGGTCGGCGGTCGTGACCAGATGTGCTGCAGGCTCACCTCCCTCACCTTGTTGGCTTCAGCTGGGGGCACCAGCAAACACCCGACCACAGCTACCAAAGATAAGAGCTTCATGCTTATCAAGCTTGCTGGGCCAGCAAAGCCGGACACCTGGAAAAAGAGATAAGGAGTCGGAGAAAAGGAAGGTGACCACGCCACAGCCAGCACGCTAGGCCCTTAACCATCCTGCAAAGAAGTGGGAATGGGGTTGGGGGCTGGGCTCCAGGATTCCAAGGCCTGCTAAACTCGGTCGCCAAACCCTGCTTTCCATCCCGCACAACTCTCCGGCTCTCCGCCGGCCACCTGGTGGGCCCGGCAGAGAGGGCCTCGAGAGGACACCGCTGCCAGGGGCCTCCAGTTCCTTCTCAAGGCTCGGCTCTGACCCGCGCATCACGTCCCACTGCCCTCCGCCATCTCCGCCTCTGCCCGCTCCGCAGCTCCTCCCCGCTAGGGCCCGACGGGAACTTTTGGGTGCGAGTCTGGGACCCCTGCTCCGACGGCGAAGGCTGGTGCCCACCACGCCCAGAGGTTTTAGGCCAGACTGGGACCCCCAGTACCCCCGCGACCCCCGTCCCCTCCCCCAATGCCGCGTCCACGAACCTCCAAGCCCGCCGCAGCCGCAAAAAACCCAGCGGGCCCCGCCCTCTCCTAGCTTCTATTGGCTGCCAGAGACGCTCCTTAGCCCAACCTCGCTGTCGCCATGGCAGCAAGACCCGCCTTCACCTGGGCGTGGAGACTCTTGCGCAAGGGAGAGGCGGGCATTTCTCAAACCCGACCAAATCAGAAAAGGGAACGTCAGCCTTCCAAACTCCTGGGGAAGGGTCTTGCCTTTGTGTGGCCTGAGAATTCCCACTGCAGTGCTTCTCCCTTCCTTGTGTCTTAAAACTCAGCTTGTTTCATCTTGCTGTTTTAGAGAGAAAGCGCTTTATGCACTGTAAGCTAGTAACAGCAACAAAAACGATATGAGATTGAAGGGCTTTGTCCTCATTCAAAATCTGGAAATGTTATTTAGGGATCCACGTCTTTGCTACAGAGGACTTTCTGTGCGGCAACGTCTCTACCCCTACACACACACCTGAGAAGGAGAAATCGAGGGTTGGAGAGGGGTTGGTGTGCTGGGCCTGTGAAGAGTGTGCACAACAGCGTCCTTAGCCTGGTCCCCCTACCCCATTGCTGGTGCTGGGCCTGGCAAAATGGGGCAAAGTGTGCAAGGCCAGGATGCAGGGGTGGAGGGCTGCTATGGGGCAGGTGTGAACTTCTTGCCAGCTGTGAAGGAAAGAGGCCTCATCTGAATTCAGGGCACCAGACCTGGAGTGAGGACACCAGGGCTTTGGCCCTGGCCCTGCCCCTGCCCCTAAGCAGTTGTGCTAGCCTGGAAAAGATACCTCCCTTCTCTGGGCCTCAGCTTCCCTTACTTCACTTATCTGTAAAATGATTTGGTTGGATTATAAGATCCCCTTCAGCTTTGATATGTTGGGATTCCTTAGGGGTGGGTGGGAGGGGTATCAGTATGGCCCAAACTTGAGGTTGGTGGCTGGATTAGCATATAGGCTGGGTCCAGGTGGAATCAAGCCCCTCGAAGGCCCTGTGAACTGAGGTGGGCACTTATCTGGAGGCCATTGAGTTTGTGTTCCTCTCTCCTATGCTTATGCCTTATTCCTCTTTATATCCTTGCCACCTGGCAGAGTGACCTCCGCTTGGTGAGTGCTCAGGAAGTGTTTGCTAAACTGAATTATATAGAATTAAATTAAACCTAGTTGGCAGGGAGCAGGGACAGGAGGCCTGTGGTGTGATGCAAAGGTCAGGGGCTTTGGAGCTAGAGTGACCAGGGCAGGAATCCTGGTTCTTCCCTTCCTAGTTATGTGAATTTGGGTGGTTTCCTTTAGGACACCGCCTTTGGGTCTTTGGAAGTCTTTGGAATCCTTTCGGAAGTCTCGGTTTCCATGCCCATAAAATGGGATCAATATTACCAAATTTTCAAGGTGGTTGTGGGGATATAATGAGTTTACATGTGCAAAGCACCTAGAACAGCATCTGGCACAAAGAGGAAGGCTCTATAAATGGCAATGTTAGCTCATTGTGGAAGTCAGAATGGCTGCTTTGGTGAGCAAGCTCAGGCAGAGACAGGATGCCTACCTCGTGGGGGCAGAAGAGATAGTTCAAGTACTGGAAAAAGATACTTCTTCCCCCCGTATACGTTCTATGTGGAGGTGGGGACTTTCATGGGGACAAAAGCATGGGACTGAGTCTATCACCTCCAATGGATGACCCTCTGACAGACAACACTAAAGATGCCCAATGCTGAGCTCACCATCTTCCTCATCAAACAGAAGGGAGGCCTTCCACTGTCATTCAGCATTTCTGCAGCTCCTAGATTATGGCATCAAACTATCTTTGACTCCTTTCTCCTATTTCCACATCTTGTCTATCCAGGTGTCCCCAAGAAGTAGCTATTGTCACCCTGCCTGTATCTTTCCTCAGCTAGCATTCTGCTCCCTGAAATGCAATCCCTTCCTGTGTCCTCCTAGTTTCATCCTATCTTCCTCCAATTCTGTTTTCAGCACATCGCTCATTGCTCAATAATCTCTGGTAGCAAGCACCCTGTTGCATCTAATTCAGACCCCTCCACTTGGCAACCAAGCCAAGTGGTTACCATTTCTGAGCTTCCCCACCCCATCTTATCACTGGTTACTCCCCCCACTGGCTGTCCCTACATTTGACTTTGCTCATTGCAGTCCTCCATAGGATATTATCACGCCCAGCCCTGCCAGTCCTTATCTTTCATCTAATTCAACTCTCTGCCCAAGCACTTGCCTTGCAGAAGCTTTTCCCAAATAGTCCTACCTGACCCAGGGCACCTCATTCCCATGCATCCTCCATGTGCCCTGTGTTTATGAGCCATGCCAGTGAAGTGAGTCTGAACCTATTCATTCAATTTAATTCCATAAACATGTGCCAAGCACTATCTGTGAGCCAAACTCCAGGACTCACAGATGCTAGGTACCCCAGGGATACAATAGACAAATCACATGTAACTCTGCTTTCAAGTAATGCACAACCTAATAGGAGACCAATCACATGGTCGGAATGTAGCATAGAAAGTGATGTGTTGTAGAAGTGAAGCAGCCTTGTTGTCTATGGTGACACCCAAGGTTTGTTGTCTCCAGGCCATGAAGATTAAGGATGCAGACACACAAAGAATGAGGTTAAGAGTGGAAATTTAATAGGTGAAAGAAAGAGAACAGCTCTCCACTACAGAGAGGGGTCCTGGAAAAATGGGTTGCCGATTCGAGGTGAAAGGCAGGGGGTTTTATAGATGAGCTAGTGGGGAGATGGTATCTCATCTATACAGGGCACCTCAAAAAAGTTAGCACCAGGTGTGCCATCTGCATAGGGCACAAATCTCTGGCAGCCCCCAGCCCAATCTTTATTATGCAGGTGGCTTCTCTGCCTGAGCTTCTCCATGTTGCCCAGTTCTTTCTTACTGTACATGTGCTAACAAAAAAGGGAAGGTAGAGCCCCATGGTGAACATGCCTGGCCCCCGTGGTAGCCCTTTTCTATGAATGCAGCTGCCAGCAGTCCTCCGTGCAAGCTTCCAGGTTCCTTATATATGTTTGTAGCCCGATCTTTCAGGCTGCTCTGTGTTAGAAAAGAAATGATTTCTAGGACTGCTTCTTATTAGAAGGGAAGTTCTGCTAAGGACTTTTTTGTCCTTGCTATCTGCCTAAATAATTTCTATCTCCTGTATCAGAAATGCTTTTTCCCTTCAAAAATTTTTTGAGCACTGTGCTAGGTGCTGGGGATATCTCAGTAAACAAGACAAACCCTGTCCCTGTTCCCACTGAACTTGAAGTTTATTGCAAGAAAATGACAAATCAACAAGCAATGACAATTCAGGGTGGTAAGAGCTGTGCTGGGGGAAGGCTGCAGTGGCACTTGGGAAACGTAGACCAAGGGCCAGGGGAGCCCAGAATGGTGGAGAGGGTCTTTGAGGGCAGTGAGGGCCACTTGGGCTGTGCCAGAGTGGTGGGGGCAGAACAATGTCACACCCCCAAATGTCCACATCCTAATCCCTGGAACTTGTCAATATTGTCTTACACAGTAAAAGGCACTTTGTAAATATAATTAAATTAAGGTCCTTGGTTGGGGAGAGTGGCTTGGATTATCCAGGTGGGCCCAATCTAATTAGATGGCTCCTTAACAAAGGAACCTTTCCTGGCTGTGGTTTGAGAAGGAGATGGACATGGAAGTAGGGTCAGAGAGATGCTATGCTGCTGGCTTCAAAGATGCAGCAGGCAGGGGGCCACAAGACAAGGACCGTGGGTGCTGCAAAAGCTGGTCAAGGCAAGTCAATACATTCTTCCCTAGAGCTTCTAGAAGGAATGCAGCCCTGTAGACACACTGATTTTAGTTCAGGAACACCTCTGTCAGACTTATGGCCTACAGAGCTGTCAGATAATACATTTGTGTTGTGTGAAGCCACCAGGTTTATGGTAATTTGTGACAGCAGCCATGGGAAACAAATACTGCCAGGAGGGGACGGGCAAAATTTGGGACACAATTCAGGAGCAGGGTGATAGTGAGGAGGGCATTCTGGTGGGGGGCAGGGGCGGTGTAGGGAGAGCAAAGAGATGGCACTGGGGAACTGCAGGGAGAGGCATGTAGAAAAATAGCTAACGATTCAGTTTGGCTTGATGCCAGGTTGAGTGTACGGGAAGGGAGGGCAGGGAGCTCAGTGACATCAGAGTCAGAATGTGAGCCAGGAGGGAGCAGGGAGCCCCTGGCTTAGGGCTCATGGAGAGGGTGGAGACCAGGTAACATCAGCAATGCACTCTCTCCAGCAGAGGAGGCCTAAGGAAGCTCTGGAGCCTTCCACTGCTTCCTCTCAGGACTTAGCCTTCATCCTGCCCCCAAGTTTGGAGCTCTAGAACTCAGGCCAAAACCCATACCCTCTAGTTCATATCTGCTTTTATCCAATAACCCTAAAATCAGTTTGACTTTATGAGGCGAGGTCTTGGCATCGTGCCACAGCTGAGGGTCTGGGTTCCTCCTCACTCCCTGTCCCTACCACTGGTGCTCTTGGATAGGGGATGAGCGCTGTCATTACTCCCACATGGTGTCTGCTCTCCCTGGCATCAATTATATGCCCCTGCTTTTCCTCTAATCCCCACTGAAGCTTATCTGTCCAGTGTCTCATAACCTCAAGCTCCTATGAGATGATTAACTTCCTAATTTTTGCATTAGCAACCCTGTCTTAGGCACACTAAAAGATCATCCAACCTAAACAGAGAACAAAGTTCAAATGACAGAATACAGATATGTGTTAACACTCTCAAAGGGGCAGTAATGTGGGGGTACAAAGGAGCGCTTGACCCACCTCTTATAGGACATTGCCCTCTAGCCACAGATGGCAGGTCATGTGCCTGACAATGTCTTTGAAATAGTATGGACACCATCCTCAGATACCTGAGTACCTCTTATCTCTCTGGCCCTAGCAGGATTTCTCAGGCATCAGGGAAATGGGGGCACTGAGCTCAGGGCAGAGAGTGCCCTGCTGTGTAGTACCCTTTTCTAGCTTGGCAAGGCCCTGGATAGGCACATTCTTTTTGGCTGGGGTCCCCACATTTGCCTTTTTATACACACACACTGCACTCTCAACACCACTTGACTAAAGCAACTCTTAAGCAAACAGCAATCACACTTAAAAAAAAAAAAAAAAGAGAGAGATGAGGGTTTTGCTATGTTGCCCAGGTTGGCCTGGAACTCTTGACCTCAAGTGCTCCTTCTGCTTTGGCCTCCCAGTGTTGGAATTATAGGCATGAGCCCATGCGCCTGGCTGAATTACATTTTAATTGAACAAAACTTAGAATAAAAGCATTATTCTACCTAAAGCTTAATAAATGACAAACACTGGCTGGTTTACTATTTTTTTAATATATAAATGCACATACAGATGTAATATGCACACCTATATTTAAATTGATATACTAGACCCAGTTTATGTCAGGCATTCTACCAGCAGTTGCCCATTAGGCACCCTGATGTGCACCGTCCTGGGTGCTACGTGTTCTGCTCCCTCTGTTGTATTTCTCTTGGTTCAGCTCCCACCACTGCACATGTTCTTTTGGTTGTAGACTTCATGGCACTGCATAAATAGAGGATTAACAGCTCACTTTTTGGTTTCAATGTTCTTAACTTCATCAAATACCTTGGGTTTTTGTTTGTTTTTCAGCTCGCAGTAGTGAGTAGGAGGCAGCATAGGGTTGTGGTAAGGCCCTGGGACCAGAAATCATAAGTTCCGGCTTCTAGTTTGAACTTACTCCTGTCAAAGCACTAGCCCATTGGGCCTCAGTTTCCCCCTGAAAAGATTAGTTTAGAAGAGCAGTTTTCAAACTTTCAGGTCTTGTGTCTTTTTACATTCTTAAAAATTATTGAGGTTAGGCCAGGCACGGTGGCTCAAGCCTGTAATCCCAGCACTTTGGGAGGCCGAGGCAGGTGGATCACCTGAGGTCGGGGGTTCAAGACCAGCCTGACCAACATGGAGAAACCCTGACTCTACTAAAAATACAAAATTAGCTGGGCATGTGGCGCATGCCTGTAATCACAGCTACTTGGGAGCCTGAGGCAGGAGAATTGCTTGAACCCAGGAGGCAGAGGTTGCGGTGAGCTGAGATCATGCCATTGCACTCCAGCCTGGGCAAAAAGAGCGAAACTCCATCTCAAAAAAAAAAAAAAAAGATTGAGGTTATATTGGGGAAAAAATTTTTTTTAAAATTAAGGACCTTAAGGAATTTTTGTTTATCTGGGTCCTATCAATATTTGCAGTATTAAAATTAAAACAGAAAATTTAATCATATTTATGTAACAACAAGGAATTCATTATATGTATAAGCATCTTTTGGTGAAAAAAAAAACCAACCATTTTTCTAAAAGATAAAATTTAGTAAGAAGAGTGGCATTAATTTATATTTTTATAACCCCTCTTACCATCTGGTTGAATAGAAGACAGGTGCATTCTCTCATCTGGTTCTGCCTTCAGTCACTTGCAATATCACATGCCATCTAACTTTCGGAAAACCCCACTATATGCTTGTAGGAGAATGAGTGAAAAGAGCAAGCAACATCTTAGTATTTCTAGGAAAACAGTTAGAACTTGTTTCCCTAAAAGAGTCTTGGAGGCCCACAGAGTCCTCAGACCATACTCTGAAAACTGCTGCTTCAAAAGGCCCTAAGTTTCCTAACAGACCTGATATTCTGAAGTCTTTCTGATAATACTCTATGGTAGCATTTTTCAAAATACGCTTCAAGGAGTATGCTCCCAGGAACAGTAGCATGGGATGTTACTGTATGTGGGATGCAAACTGTCTGTGGGGAAAATGTGGTTTCTATGAATAAATTAGTTCGAGGAACCTTAAAGTAAATGAAATAGGTACATTTTACTTCAGAACTTTTCAGATGCTTTGATGTGATAAGACATATTGTGACTCCCTTACAATACATTATTGTGTCTAGTGTTTCCCACAGTTTTGACCACAAACTCTTTTTTGAAGAGCATCCTTCAAAACTAGTGTACCAAGGAACACACTTTGGGAAGTGCTGCTCCAGTGACTTCTAGATCTTTTCCCTGAGTATTTACAGATCGGGTTCTATCATTTGGAACCAATTTTCCTCTAAATAAAATTCTACTTATGCACTTTTTGGTTCTTTTAATGCAGATACTTTATGATAGCCATTTCTAAAGCTAAGAGAACTTCAAGTTGCTAAAATAAATAAGGTGCATTTGGCTGAAAATTAAGTGTAAAGAATATTAGTAACTATGTGAATGGTAGTATATATTTATTGGGTGATTAAATAATAATTCCACGTATTGAGCATCTACTACATGCCAGGAACCATTTTTTTAGGAGTGATCAAGAGTGTGTGGTATTAGTGGAGGTATAGACATATAGAACAGAGAACCCAGGGATAGATCTAAGTAAATATGCCCAGTTGATTTTTTTTTTTTTTCCTGAGACAGGGTCTCTGTCACCCAGGCACAATCGTGGCTCACTGTAGCCTTGACCTCCAGGCTCTTGAGTAGCTGGGACTATAGGCATGTTCTACCATGCTGGGCTAATTTTTTAATTTTTATTTTTTGTGGAGACAGAGTCTTGCCATATTGCGCAGGTTGATCTCGAACTCCTGGGTTCAAGCAATCCTCCCACCTCGGCCTCCCAAAGTGCTGGGATTCCAGGTGTGAGCCACCGTGCCTGGCCTTATGCCCAGTTGATTTTTGACAAAAGTGTACAAGCAATGAAGTGGAGGAAAGATAGCCTTTCAATGAATGGTGCCGGAACAACTGGACATACACAGGGAAAAAAAAAAGAACACTGACCAAAGTCTCATACCTTGTAAAAAATGTAGCTCAAAAAGAATCATAGACTTAAATGTAAAACTGAATAGAAAAAAATCATAAGAGAAAATTATTGGAATCTAGGGCTAGGCAAATAATTATTAACACCAAAAGCACAATCCACAAAAGAAAAAAAAAATGATCAATTGGACTTCATCAAAATTAAAAGCTTTTACTCTCTGAAAGACCCTGTTAAGAGAATAAAAATATTTGCACATGACATATCTAATGAAGGACTGGTATGTAATATATATGAAGAATTTTTACAACTCAACAGCAAAAAAAATACAATTAGAAAGTAGGCAAAAGACATAGACATTTCACTAAAGAGGATATACATATGGCAAATAAGTACATGAAAAGATATTCAACATCACTAGCCATTAGGGAAATGCAAATTAAAATAATGAAGACAGAGTGTGGTGGCTCATGCCTATAATCCTAGCACTTTGGGAGCCTGAGGCAGGCAGATTGCTTGAACCCAGGAGTTTAAGAGACCAGCCTGGGCAATATGGCAAAACCCTGTCTCTACCAAAAATACAAAAACTTAGCTGGGTATGGTGGTGCACGCCTGTAGTACCAGCTACTTGGGAGGCTGAGGTGGGACGATCACCTGAGCCTGGGAAGTTGAAGCTGCAGTGAACCGTGGTCATGCCACTGTACTCCAGCCTGGGTGACACAGTGAGACCCTGTCTCAAATAAAAAATAAAAAACCAGGCCGGGCATGGTGGCTCACACCTATAATCCCAACACTTTGGGAGGCTGAGGCAGGCAGATCACCTGAGGTCAGGAGTTTGAGACCAGCCTGGTCAACATGGTGAAAACCCGTCTTACTAAAGATACAAAAATTAGCCGGGCATGGTGGCGTGTGCCTGTAGTCCTGGCTACTTGGGAGGCTGAGACATGAGAACTGCTTGAACCCAGGAGGTAGAGGGTACAGTGAGCCAAGATCACGCCACTGCACTCCAATCTGGGTGACAGAGTGAGATTATGTCTCAAAAAATAAAAGTAAATAAATAATAAATAAAAAATATTTTAGAAATAAAAATAATGAGCTATCACTACATATCTCTCAGAATGGCTAACTATGTATCTATCGGAATGGCTAAAATAAAAACAATAGTGACAATTCCAAATGCTGGTGAGGATTTTTTAAGGGATTGGCTCACTCATACATTGCTGGTGGGGATAGAAAATGACACAGCCTCTTTGGAAAACAGTTTGGCAGTTTCTTTAAAACTAAACCTGGAACTACCACATGACTCTAGGCAATTGCACTCCTTGGCATTTAGCCTAGAAAAAAAGAAGACTTATGTTCACATAAAAATCTGTGCATGAATGCTTGTAGCAACTTTATTTAAAATAGCCCTAAACTGGAAACAACTCAGATGTCCTATTATGGGTGAACAGTTAAACAAACTTCAGTACATCTGTACCGTGAAATAGAACTCAGCCAAAAACAAACAAAAAAGGAATCAACTATTGACATATGCAACAACTTTGATGAATCTCCAGAGAATTATGTTGAGTAAAAATACCAATCCCAAAAGTTTGCATACTGTATGATTCCATTTATATAAATTCTTGAATGGCAAAATTGTAGAAATGGAAAACACATTAGCAGGTATTAAGGAGGGGTGGAGGTGGATATGACTATAAAAGACAAAGTAAGGGATCCTTGTAGTGATGGAAATGTTTTGTATCTTGATTATGGAAATGTTAATAACCTGGTTTTAATACTGTACCATCATTTAATAAGATGTTATAAGTGATCTTTGTATATTTTTCTTATAACTACGTGCAAATCTACAACTGTCTCAAAACTTAATTTTTTAAAAGCCTACCTGAATTAGTCAAGATGCTAACTTGCAATCTAACTCAAATTTGCTTTATTAAGCTGAGCCATATAAAATTGCCAATATTTGACTGCTTTCAACTTACAAAAATGGTGGTTTCATATGGTTCAACCTAATAAATACAATAAATAGTAATACATTAGCACACATAACTGGGAAATCAATCTGTAGAACCAGTTTCAGGCACAATGGGAGCCAATAGAGAAATGGTATCCTGAGGGCTCTGTCACTGTCTCCATTTCTTGGCTCTGCTTTCCTCTGTGAACTTGCTTTATTCTCAGACAGGATCATTTCACCTCATTGGAAAGATGCTGCCAATGACCTCAGCCCCGCATTGTTGTGGCTTATGAACATCAAAGAAAAAGTGACCATCTTTATCATAGCATCCATGGGGCCAATCTCACGGAAGACTCTAATTGGCTTTGCTTACGTCACAAGTTGATCCATCAACCAATTATTGTGGCCAGGTTGATGAATAATTCTGATTGGCTGTCTCCGTAGGGAGGGTGAGACACCATAATTAACTGCTGTCAGGCCCAATAGGATGCTAAGCAGGGAAAAAACAGATTGCTTGTTTTTCACAGGAATGGATAAGGAAAGGACAATGGGTAACTTGTTTTTTATTTTACTTTTCCATTAAAATTTTTCCTTAATGAGCATGCATCACATTTTATCACTTTTTAAGAGAAAATTATGTGCGTATATATATATATATATATATATATATATATATACACACACACACACACACACACACACACACTCATTATCATAAGGGTAATATTTAGGAGAGATAAAAGTCCAACATGAGTTGAAGTCTGCCAAAAATTGTAAGAATACTCAAAAAGGGCTCTTTTATAAAGTTATATTAGTAACTTAGAGATAGAAGAAGATATAGGTTTGCTACCTGGAGCCAAGCATATAATGCTTATGGTGAATACAGAAAAAGGAGAACAGAAATGCAGACAATGTTTTATGTCTATGGTTTCTGCCAAAGAGAATTGTCTTTTAATTCTCCTTCTTTCTTTTTCTTTTCTTTTTTTTTTTTTTTTTTGAGACAGAGTCTTGCTCTGTCACCAGGCTGGAGTGCAGTGGCGCGATTTTGGCTCACTACAACCTCTGACTCCCCAGTTCAAGGGATCCTCCTGCCTCAGCCTCCCGAGTAGCTGGGATTACAGGCACGCGTCACCATGCTCAGCTAATTTTTGTATTTTTAGTAGAGATAGGGTTTCACCATGTTGGCCAGGCTGGTCTTGAACTCCTGATCTCGTGATCCACACACCTCGGCCTCCCAAAGTGCTGGGATTATAGGCGTGAGCCACTGCACCTGGCCAATTGTCTTTTAATTTTAAAGGGTGGGACCTTGCTTACCCAGAATGGCAGACTGAAATGGAGGCCCTGATTGTAAGCAATTGCTCTCCACTCATGTCCCCTGATCACTTATACATGGAGTCCTAATTAGGGAAAAGGATTTAGACTGTCAGGAGCAGGGGAAAGCAAAAAGAAAAAGCAGAAAAGCTATAAGTCTGCCTTTCTTCGTGGTCCAGGACATATAGCCTTCCCCTGCAAATAACTCACCATCTTGCTGTGCCTGACTTATCACCAGACCCTCAGCTGACAGAAAAATGCAAGTTAGCTCACTGCAACCTTGGCATTATCAATATTGCATGTAGCCTCCACCAGAACACAGCACAGGCACCATCCTATAAAATCCCAGCAAATGTTTGTCTCCTTGCAGTCAGCTCCTCTCTTGCTAATTTGTCTGTTGCTTTCTTGCAATGTGTTTTTCTACTTTCTTTAATAAATCTGCCTTTCTTTCCTATGACTGTCTTGGTATATTCCTTTTACCACCCACACCCACTGGCCCCAGTTAGTCACTGCCCATGATACTATGTATGAGCTTCACAATTTTTTTCCAAGTCCATCTAGTATTGGACTTGGAAAAAAAGACTATGATTTTTTTTTTTTTTTTTGAGACAGAGTCTCACTCTGTCACCCAGGCTAGAAATGCAGTGGCATGATCTCAGTTCACTGTACCCTCTGCTTCCTGGGTTCAAGCAATTCTGGCGCATCAGCCTCCCAAGTAGCTGAGATTACAGGCACCTGCCACCATGCCCAGCTAATTTTTGTGTTTTTAGTAGAGATGGGGTTTTGCCATGTTGCCCAGGCTGGTCTCAAACTCCTGGCCTCAAGTGACCTGCCTATGTTAGCCTCCCAAAGTGCTGGGATTATAGGTGTGAGCCACCATGCCCGGCCTGACATTTTATAGTTTTTTGAAAGACTCTTCTACCAGCGGTCAAAAGGGAGAAAATAAACCCCAGTCCTGTCATATATTTCGTTTTTTAATTTTTTTAAATGGAGGTATAACAGATCTACCATAAAGTGTATAAGCCCCAGTGTACAGCTGCATGAATTTTTACACTGGAAAACTCAGGGCTAGGAGCCAGGATCCCTGGTTCGGCCACAGCTCTGCTGTTAAATCTCTGTGTGATTCTGAGTAGGGCAACTCTTTCCTTCTGAATTTCAGCTTCCCTAACTGTAAAGTGAGAGCACTAAACCAGATCATTATTTTACAAAGTGTGCTATGTGTATGCAAGTCAATTCTACGTGTATTTGGAAGAGTTTTTTTATTTTGATAGAGATGTATTTTTTTATTTTTTCAACCTTCATATTGAGTTACAATTTGCATAAGATAAAGTATACAAATCTTAATTGAAGGGTTCAGTGAATTGTTACTGTAACCACCTGATGGGTTCTTCCTTCCAGCTGCACAAACAAAATCAGTTCCTAAAGACCATGGCACTGCAGTAAACAAACAGTTTAATTAATGCGGGGCAAGCCACACCATGCGGGAGACAGAGTCATTACTCACATTAATCTCTCTGAAGGCTCAGAGGTTAGGGGTTTTTCAAAGGTAGTTTGGTGGGCAGGGGGCTAGGGCATGGGGAATGCTGATCGGTTGGGTCAGAGATAAAATTACAGGGAGCCAAAGCTGTCCTCTTGGGCCGAGTTGCTTCTGCGTAGGGCTATAGGAGCGGTTGGCGAGTGCAGGTGGAGCATGGTGTTAGACATGGAAAACACTTGAAAAAGCTGTTCTTGGGTTGTACAACAGTGACGTTATCCACAGGAGTCACTGGAGAAGTTGCATATCTTGTGACTTCCAGAATAATGACTGGCAATCATTTATGTCTACACCTTAGCTGAATTCAGGCTTCTCTATCCTCCTAGCCTGGTGGTCTCTCATTAGCTTTGCAAAGGTGGTTGAGTTTTGGGGATGGGCAATTATCCTTTAAACTATAAACTAAATGTCTCCCAAAGTTAGCTTGGCCTAAGCCCAGGAATAATTAAAGGCAGCTTGAAAGCCAAAGGCAAGATGAAATTTAGCTAGATCAGATCTCCCCTACTGTCATAAGTTTCTTACTAATTTTTGCAAGGATGGCTTCATTACCTATGCATAAACTTGTGTAACTATAGATGTAAATCATTCCCAGTTCCCCCAGGAAGCTCTTTGTGCCCTAGTTACCTTCACTATGAAGGTAACTAGAATTCTGAGTTTTTTCAACATAGATTGGTTTTGCCTGTTCTTGAACTTCCTGTAATTAAATCATATAGTAACTACTCTTCATCTGTGCCTGGCTTTTCCAGGTCATTATTATGTTTGTGAAAATTATCCATATTGTTCTATGTAGCAGTAGTTTATTCATTTGCATTGCTAAATAGTATTCCATTGTATGAATATACCACAATTTAGTTATCCATTCTATTGCAGCTGGACATTTGTGTTGTTTCCAGTCTTTGGCTATTGTGAACAAAGCTACTACTATTGTAAATGTCTTTTGGTGAACATGTGAACTCATCTCTCGGGTATATACCTAGGAGTAGAATTGCTGAGAAATAGGGTACTCAGGGTTATCACTATACACAATCTTGTATGAATCTTATATGAATATATACAGGTGTATTTTAGGGGAGGGGGATAAAGATGATCTTAAACTTTTTCAGATTCTTACAGAGATTTTCTAATTTAAAAAGGTTTTTAGGCCAGGCATGGTGGCTCACACCTGTAATCTCAGCACTTTGGGAGGCTGAGACAGGTGGATCACTTGAGGTCAGGAGTTCAAGATCAGCCTGGCCAATGTGGTGAAACCCCGTTTCTACTAAAAATACAGAAATTAGCTGGGCGTGGTAGCAGGTGCCTGATCCCAGCTAATTGGGAGGCTGAGGCAGGAAACTCGCTTGAACCCGGGAGGCAGAGTTTGCAGTCAGTTGATATTGTACCACTGCACTTTAGCCTGGGCAACAAAGCGAGACTGTCTCAAAAAAATATAACATAACAAAACATAACATAACATAACATAATATAAGATGGTTTTTAGTGTCCTGGTAAACAAAATCCTGGAGCGGGGGGCGTTATTTTTATTTTTATTTACTTATTTATTTTCAAGTCAAGGTTTCACTGTGTCACCCAGGCCGGAGTACAGTGATGCTATCATGGCTCACTGCAGCCTTGACCTCTTAGGCTCAAGAGATCCTCCCACCTTAGCCTCCCAAGTAGCTGGGACTCCAAGCTTGTGCCATCATGCCCAGCTAATTATATGTTACCTTTTTTTTTTTTCTGTAGAGACGGGGTCTCACTACGTTGCCTGGGCTGCTCAGAACTCCTGGGCTAAAGTGATTAGAGGGAGGGTTTTAGAATGCACACATTTGTATAAAGAACTTAGATGAGGAGAGTGCACATGCTTAGAAAATTGCGGAAACTGCAAAGCTGTGTGTAGGTATAGAGGTGGGTAGGGGAAGAGGATATAGGAGCAGGGAATATCAGGATCCAAAAAGATACTGTAAGGTTGAAATGAAGGCTGAATCTAAGTTTCCCTTACGCAAATATGACTGGGACAGCTAAAAGTAACTGAGGATAGCTTAGTGAATAGCACAAGTGTAATGTGACTGACAGGAACAAACAAACAAGCTAATTTGACCTTAGGCTGAATTAGAGGAACTTAGGACCTAAGAACTCATTTTCTCTAGAATAAGGGTAGTGGTGATCCACCAACTCTGCACCAGTAGCCTATAGCTGGGTGCTCTGTTCCATGTTAGGGACACATGCTCCAAGGAACACAGACCAGAATGCATTTAGAGGACAGTGGTCAGTGTGGTGAAGGCCTTGAACCCTGCCACATGAGAAACAGCTGTAGGAAATGGGACATTGTCCTGAGAAAGAAAAATCTTGGTGGTGATAGCAGTCTTTGGCTATCTGAGGTGATGTCATGTGGAAGAGGAATGAGTTGCCCAGAGAGATTTCTTGCTGTCACTGACAGTGTTCACACATTTTTTTTTTGGATGGGCACTTGCTGAAGCTATTTCAGAGGGAAATTAAATATCAGATGAAAAGTTTGATGAATGACTCTGAGTTCCCTTTTAACTCTGAGATCCTGTGAATCTGGCTGTGTGACCGTGAGTTGGTCACTGAACTTGGAACATTAGTTCTTCATCTGTAAAATAATAGAGTAGACTAAGGATTCTGTAGCGCTGAACACAATCTACTGAATTGCTGCCCAGTGAAGCTAGGTGGTATTACATATTCCCAATCTTCAGCTGTGACTCCTGCAGTTAGGGTACTTTGGTTGTAAGCAACAGAAACTGACTGTTTAAAGAAAAAAAAAAGAGTTTGTTGGAAAGAAGTGGGAAATTCATATAATCTATGAAATGACTGAAGAACAAGACTTGAAGAAGGCAGAAACTAGAGCGTCCTCCCCTGGTATGCCATGGGGGTGCATTGGCTGTGATGGATTTTTCCCTTATTCTTAGGTCACTATTCAACATTCAAAGTCCAGATGACAGAGTCAGTCCCTTGGACCTAACTTGGCCTCAAGCCTGCTCCTTGGCAGGAAGGTCAGGACACCTTGATTGTCGGCCCAAGGTCATTCCCCAAGATGAAATCAAAAGCTATTACTAGAACAAGACCAAATAACATGTCCCCTACAACCTCCACCCTTTTGTCTCCCATTTATGATAGCATATCAGACTCAAGAGAGTGAGCAGCATTATGATGGAAATAATCTTCAATCTCTTTCAACTTACCTTTAAAAGCAAAAAATGCACTCATCTGGATGCTCACATTTTTACCAGTAGTAGCCCACATGACATGTCATAACTGGGTGCTGAAATGCTGACAAGTCTGAGAACACGACTCCCCTAGGAGACAGACACACTGATGGGCTTGTGCATTCACAAACAGATATCGGATGCCTACTATGTGTCAAGGCCTGTGCTAGACACCGAGACTCATTAAGTCAGTGCAAAAAATGGAAAGGTTAAATGTTTGCCCCCGGGTAAACGCAAAGGGCAAGTGCATTGCATCAGGGTTAAACAGGGTGGGGTTGGCCAAGGAGGGATTCCTTTCAGGCCCGGGCCTCGCAGCCCAAACATGGCCCGCCCTAGCCCCACCCCCGAGTGACCCCACACTCCAGCCGTCCAATCCCGTCGCCACCCTGTCCAGTCTCCACCACGGGAGGCTCCACTCAGGGTTCAGGCCGCCTGGGGCGTTTGCATTCCTCTGTGGGAGATGGCGCCTCCCAGAATGAGAACGTTTGTGTCCCGGGCCAGCAGGTGTTACCTGAGTAAGACTGAGATTCTCTCACCAGGCGACAAGGCTTGTTGTGCCCGAGACAGGCACAGCTCAGATTCCCTCCCCGTGGTAATTAACCCAGGGAAAAATGTAACCAATCCCCGAGACTCGGGCCTCCAGCCAGCCGCCCGCTCGCTCAGTCCTTCCCCACGCGAGGGCCAAGCCTGGAAGGATTGCGGGGGGGCGGTGAGGGCGGCGGGTGGAGGTGGGAGGGCTTGAGATGGATCCCGGCTGGGAGGACGTCCCAGGCCCCCTGCCGGGCGGCGGGCTAGAAGCGTGAGGCGAAGGTCATGGAAACCCAGCGGGGACCCACCGCGGGGGTGCGTCCCGGGCGTCCCGGGCGCCGCGGCGATTTACCGCGCCTGGAGGTCACCGCTCCGCATCCCAGGGCGGGGCAGGAGGCTGGGTCCTACTGATCCCAGAAGACATAGCAGCACGGAGACACTAATCCGCTGTTTTTACACATAAACACTTCACACGAGAGAGATTACGTACCTCACATTGCAGTCATAGAGGGATCTGTGGGTGTTAGAGGCTTTCAGCTCCTGCTCTCGGGTGCATTGTGGGACAGAGCTTAGCAGGGAGGGAGCAGAGGCCGCGGCAGCCTCGCGGGTTCTAATCTCCCACCTGCCGCTCGCCCTAGATCATAGGGTCTCCCTGGACCTCAGTTTTCTCATCTGCGCAGTGGGTTAAACTAAAACCTGTGCATCTCTTTGCCTTTTAAGGATAAAACTGAGACTCCAAAGAATGTTTGGAAAAAACACGTCCGGAGTGTGCAAGGGTGTCTTTGAACTGTGGATCTCATATCCCTGTCTGGCCTGCACATTTGCTCACCAAGGAATGCCAATTTCGTGGTTTTTTTTAAAATGGTGGTAATTGACTTGAAGGAAACCAACCTAATTGCTTGGCTGGATGAGTGTAGAGAGGCAGGGGATGACCAGGTGGAAGAAGGCTGCTGCTTTGCAGAGATTCTCTCAGGGAAAGAAGGAATGGGACTAAGGCCTGGAGTGTGATTTTTTTTTTTTTAAATTTTTTTTGTAAAGATTCCTGTGATCAGAACCACTCTTGAGTCTGCTGAGTAGAGTAGTAGACCGGAGATCATTTTGAACCAAACCTCTCATTTAACAAATAAGGAAAGCGAGGCCCAGATAGGAGAAAGTGACTTACCCAAGGGCACACAGCTGTTGGCCAGAGGCAGCTCTGGGATTACTTTGAGGCTGATTGAAACTACCTTCCCTGACCTGGACTTTAATCTCATCTCCCCCAGGCTCCACTCCATGTGAAACCAGGTTTTAGGATTTGGGCCTTTCCCCCAAAGAATTCATGGAGTTGTTTACTGCTTCCAAAGTATTTTGAATTCCTCTGGTTAAAGGTACTCTCTGTCACTATGTCTCTGAAACCAGGCAAGGCAGGAGGTTTCAGGGGTTAAGGAGTGAGTACTCACTGGTGTGGAATTTAGCAGAGGTGAGATTTTCATGGGCACTGTGTACTTTATCAGTTTACAACTTGCTGTTAATAGAGGCCATTAATCACAGCCAACTGCAGCTGGCTTAGCCTGGGACAGGGACTGTCCAGCCATGATTAGGAGGGGCAGGCGCAGGCAGGAGTGACCAGGGAAGGACCTCCTACATTTACCCTTGAGGCCCGAAAATCAGTCCTAGGAAGAAGACAGTGGAATAAGTGCTCCCAACATGAAGACACTGGCACATATAAATGGTGTCTCACTGTCTCCGGCTGAGTCCTTCCAAATGACCCAAACTGAGTAAAATGCCTAACACAGTGTCTGGCACACATTAGGTACTTAATGAATACTCTGGAATTTGAAAGGCCTTGCCCCAAACATCAAGATATCATTTTATTCCCACGTTACATGCATGGAAACAGAGGAATAGAAAGGTTAAATTATTTCACCCAACTTATAGAGCAAGGAAGTGGCAGAGCTGGGATTCAAACTCAGACCCTCTGGATCCAGAGTACATCCTCTGAGCCACCCAGCAGGGATGGGCCTGGGAAGAACTTACTAACAGTCTAGTTGTCAGCCTCAGACTCCATCCACCCAAAATATCCTCCCTCCCTCTAGCTGGGTGTGTGCAGCTCTTGCTGGAGAAGGGGTGACCAAGATGACCTCTGGAGGCCCTTGCAGATTTACAATCCTCCAATCCCCCCCTGGAGAATTCCTCCCTCTCAGACTTCACTTGCTTCTCTTTCTGTACTGTCCAACAGGCCAGTCTGGGCCTCCTGACTGAGTTCAGCTGTCACTGTGGGACAGAAGAGGAGTGTGCAAACCCTGCAGGATTAGGGTTGCTGATGAGGCAGCCATCAGAAGACATCACTTGACAGGGCCTCTCTATTTCATGAGTCATGAGGGCTGAGCATGGAGCCCTCTTCCTGCTCCTCCAGAAGCCCTGGCCTCCCCATGACCCAGCCCTTCTTGTTTCCACCTGATGCTTCTGTCACAGCTGCCATGATTTCATAATCTTTTGTTATAACCTTCCATGTCATCCCTCCATCATCTGGTCTCAGCTCACACAGAGGGCTAGGAGGTAAAAAAGTCCACTTCCTGTTTCTCAGCTGGATGACCCCTCCTCCATGCCCAACTGAGAGCTCTTCTTACAAATCTCCATAGAAGGGGGTTCTTCATGTTTCTTGTCAATGTTTTTCAGTGTTGACAACTTATAAGTCTGGGGCATTTGGTGAAATGGAATTTCTGGGGGAAGGCTTTCAGGGATTTGTTGGGAGCATATATAAGGATTTAAAGTATTCAGATAATCTAGCTCAGGGGTCTGCAAACTTTTCCTGTAAAGGCCTAGATAGTGAATATTTTAGGCAGGTTATACAAGTTCTGTGGCAACGACTCAGTTCTGCTGTTAGAACACAAAAGCGGCCACAGGTGATAGGCAAATAAATGAATGTGACTTTTTCCAATAAAACTTTATTTACAAAACTAGACTGTAGACCAGGTTAGGCTTTTGAGCCATATAGTTTGCTGGTCTCTGATAGAAGTGGTTTAAGGTTGGGGCCTGGGTGGGCACCCCAGTAGGCAGCAGTGGGCAATTTCTGTGTAATGCCGTTGGCTGGACCTGCATAAGCATGGGACACCTCCCTCACCCCTCCCACCAGAGGTCATTGGTGGACAGAGGCCACTGGGGAGTACTAATCAAGGGTCAAGATTGCTCTTCCGTAATGGAGCTGTGGGGTGCTGTGTCAAAAGGGAGGAGGAGACCCATCGGTCATTTTTTTTTTTTAGAAGGAGTCTTTTTTTTTTTGAGACGGAGTCTCACTCTGTCGCCCAGACTGGAGTGCAGTGGTGCGATCTCGGCTCACTGCAAGCTCCGCCTCCTGGGTTTACGCCATTCTCCTGCCTCAGCCTCCCGAGTAGCTGGGACTACAGGCGCCCGCCATCTCGCCCGGCTAGTTTTTTGTATTTTTAGTAGAGATGGGGTTTCACCGTGTAGACCAGGATGGTCTCGATCTCCTGACCTCGTGATCCACCCATCTCGGCCTCCCAAAGTGCTGGGATTACAGGCGTGAGCCACCGCGCCCGGCCAGAAGGAGTCTAACTCTGCCACCCGGGCTGGAGTGCAGTGGAGTGATCTCGGTTCACTGCAACCTCCACTTCCTGGGTTCAAGCAATTCTCCTGCCTCAGCCTTCCAAGTAGCTGGATTATGGGCATTTGCCACCATGCCTGGCTAATTTTTGTATTTTTAGTAGAAATAGGGTTTTGCCATGTTGGCCAGGCTGGTCTCGAACCTGTGACTTCAGCTGATCTGCCGGCCTTGGCCTCCCAAAATGCTGGGATTACAGGCTTGAGCCACCGCACCTGGCCCCCACGGGTCTTCTGACCACTGTATTCAGTCCTGACCTGCCCAGACAGCCTTCTCCCTAAGGAAGGAGACCCACACAAATCTCAATAACTAATGCGTTTATCTTCTCTGGCTGGAGCAGCAGCAGCTTACTAGGCCTTTTGGATGCACTTCGGAAGAAATCCGGAAGCAGAACCTCATTAGATTGTGTGTGGTTGGTGAGGTGGTTTTTGCTCAGGACAGGGTGCCCAACAGCTCTGGGAGGTCTTTGGTGAGGAGGGGCCTCAAGGAATTACCTCAGATGTAATGGACTTATTTCATTTCCTCTGGGGCATCCCTCTTTCTTCCACCTCTAAGCCTCTGCATATGCTGTTTCCTCTGCTGCTTCTTCCATCTTCTCCACTTAGCTAAGTCCTTCTCCTCCAGGAAGCCTCCTCAGATTGCTTTCCTCCCCCAGTTCAGTTGATCTTCCTGTATGTGCTCCCATTGAGCTCTGATTCATAGTCTCCCACTAAAGCCTTTGTTATGCTTCTCTGTGATCACTTGCTTCACCTGTATCTTCCACTAGAATGTAAGTTAGACTGAAAACTCTGTGAGGACAAGGACCCCAGCATCTTGCACAATATCTGGTCTACATAAGTAGCTCAATAAATATGTATTAAATGAATTAATGAATTTCACTCATGTCAGTGGGCAGAACTTTCCTTTAACTATTGTGAAAATGAATGCGTCCATCACATTCTCTGTAAACTTCCCAAGAAGTTTGAGAGAGCAAAGATCCTTTCCTGTAGTTACAGAACCAACCTTTCCCTTTCAGCTTCTGTTCCTATTAGTATGTGTGCCGCATGTTCCAAGAATTGTTTGAACAGAGGCAGACACCTTGTTTCAGTGGGCCTTCATTTGGAGAGGAAAGTGATGGGAGGAATATTTTCCTGGACTCCTCCTGGAAGGGGAACTTCCTGTCTCCCTTTATTCTTAAGCACTATATTATTTCTCCGTGACTTAGTTCCCCTTCATAAGTATGAAGGTATACCCAGAGCTCTAGGAGACCAAGGGAGGAGGATCACTTGAGTCCAGGAGTTCGAGGTTGCAGTAAGCGATGATGACTGTGCCACAGCACTCCAGCCTGGGTGACAAAGTGAGACCTTGTCTCTAAAAATAAATACATACATACATACGTACAAAATAAGTACAAAGGTACAGTGTTTTGTTTTGTGTGCGTGTGTGTGTGTCTGTGTGTGTTGTTGTGTGAAGGAACCCTTGGTAGAGTGAGTGTTTACCTTGGGAGTCGTTTGAGGGGTTTTCTTTTGAAAGGGGGGTTCCTGAGCTCATTGTGTTCTTCAGAAAATTCCAACTGTAACTGGGATTATGATTTTTACACCACTGCAAATTAACTGCAGACCACCCCCAACCCTCCTCTCCCACCAGCTGGGGAACATGGGCGGGGCTTGCAGCCTAAGGGTTCTGATAATACCCCTTGGACTCAGCAACTGTCTCCCAAGGAGCAGCAAGAACCTTCCAGATGCCATCATACCAACCTTCCCAATTTCCCCAGAAAGGAGGAGAGGCGCCCAGATGTGTGTTGCAGAGTCAGGGAAACTGAAACACAAGTTGAAGAAAATCAGGTGAAAGGAGCCAGTGAGAATTTGAATTCAAATAGCAGCCCACCCTCCCTTCTGTGCACCGCCTTGCTCTAGCCACACTGCTGTGTTCCTCAGCGCCCTCAATGGGGCCACTGGAGGTGGTAGCTCTGCTGCCCCAGGCTGGTCAGTGCCCAACTTGTGGGTGGACAGGGGGTGGGGAGAGGAGGAAGGAAAGACGCATTTCCAGCCTGTTCAGGCATCCTCCATGCCCTCCTCTCCTTATCTCTTTGGAAAACCTGTCTTGATCTATTTTCACCCTTTTCTTTGGGGCCAGCCATAAACGGCCCCAATCACAGCCCTTGGGTAATGTCAGACCTGTGACTCAGGAGTTGTTGATTCTCTTGATTTCAGGATTTTGGGACTTTGGTGGAATAACCTTTGAGGAATTCTTGGGGGGCAGCTGGAATGAGCCTGCTTGGAAGCTCAGCTAGGCCTTGGTTATGAGCAAAGCATGTTTATGGGATATTAAAAATAGATTGCAAGCAAATATATACATCTCTTTCTATTCCTGGCCCTTTGTCTCTGGCCTCTGGCCTCTCACCTCCTGGGGTGGCCCTCAGTACAGGGATTTGATTTGCTCAGGTCCCCTTTAGACTGTAGAGCTTCTGCAACCCCCTGCCCTTAAGACTTGCCCTCCTTACCCGTAGTTCCAGGTTCTTCTCACCTCCTCTCCTCACCATAGTGTCCCTGGCAGAAAAGCTAACAATTAACTGAAGGTAATTAATAGCCTGGGCAGCTCATTCATTGCTAGAGCTGGAGAGGTACTAAATCTTCTCCAGCCAGTCAAGGGCAACCTCCTGTAGGTCATTTAGCAGGGGAGGTCCGTGTCAAGTTCTGAGACTGGCCTTGCTGGGTGAGAAGCCTCACCCTAGCACCTGTAGTCCTGAGCTGGCCACTCTCTGACTGTCCTGTCCACACCCCTCTCCATTCCTCAGGCAGTCATTCGGTAAACATGTGATATGTTTAGTCTGCTCAGGTCTCTGCCCTTAAAGATCCCATCTCCTGGCAAAACACCCAGGACTGAGTAATTCCTGGGCAGAACCCAGGCTGAGGTGCTGTGGGGATAACCAGAGGGAGAAGGAGACACCGTCCTCTCCTTAGGGAGCTCACAGGGACTGTGTATTGAGTGTGCAGGGGGGTGGGGTGGGGAGGGGAATGGATAAGACATGCAGGCCTGGTCTCTGGAAGGCATTCATGTGATGTTGGAATGGCAGCAGATGGAAGGGGAGATAGAGAGGAGAGGGCAGGAGGAAACTGAGTCAAGAATAGTTAACCAGGGAAGGTTTCTGGCAGAGACAGTTCTTTAATAAGCTTTGAAGAATGGCACTTGACAAAAAGAAAGAGATCCAGATTCAGAGCAGATTAAGTGACTTTAAAATAGGCTCAGAGGCAGCAAAGGGGACCTTCTATTGGAAGGACTACAATAAGGCTCTTGCAGGTATGCTGGGCTAGAATAAAATTCTAGTATCACCAGAATTTTCTCTCTCCAGATTAGACCTAGGAGAAGAATGATGAGGCAAGAAAGGTGTCACATTTCAGGGCAGGACTTAAAATCTTAAGACTAAATTGTCTGGTGCCTAGATGTGTGTGTATGTGTTGTATGTATGCATGTGTTTACACACATGTTAGACAACCAAATGTGTGAAGTTCTTATATGGGCGAGGCAGTGGAGAAAGCAAGGAGTGTGTGCACATATATGTCATAGGTAGCAAGGTGAGCTGTGTATGGGGGTGAGCGCAGGCTGTGGCCAGAGCTATGAGACAACCTGTGAACATGTGTGAATCCCTGCTGAAGACAGGGATGGTGTGTGATGGCCTGGTGAGGGAAGATAACTAATTTAAAAAGAAGATGACAAAGCCAGGCACGGTGGTGCACACCTGTAATTCCAGCCCTTTGGATGACTGAGGTAGGCGGATCACATCAGGAGTTCAAGACCAGCTTGACCAACATGGTGAAATCCGTCTCTACTAACAATACAAAAATTAGCCAGTTGTGGTGGCACATATCTATAATCCCAGCTACTCAGGAGGCTGAGGCAGGAGAATTGCTTGAACCCTGGAGGCAGAGGTTGCAGTGAACTGAGATTGTGCCACTGCACTCCAGCCTGGGTGACAGAGTGAGACTCTGTCTCAAAAAAAAAAAAAAAAAAAAAAAAAAGATGACATGGGTCAGAAGAGGGGCATCCCTGTATCTCTGTGCCCCCCTTTCTTGTGATCCCCTCTCTTTTTCTCCTTCAGACCCCAGCCATGGTCTGCTCTCTGGTTGTCCCTGAGGTGCATTCATGCCCTGCCATGCACCTCCATGTGCACTATTCTCCTCCTTCAGCTTTGCTCTCACATACACATGCCCCTTGGTATGGTTTGAATGCCCCCTCCAAAACTAATGTTGAAATGTAATTGTCATTGTGGTGGTATTAGGAGGTGGGGCCTTTAAGAGGTGATCAAGTCATGAGGACTCTGCCCTCATGGGAGAATTAATGCCATTATCTTGGGAATGGGTTAGTTATCATGGACGTGGGATCCTGATAGAAAGGATAAGTTTATCCCCCTTTCTCTTTCTGTCTCATGCACTCTTCTGCTTTCTGCCTTCCATCACGAGATGACATTCACCAGATGTTGGCGCCATGCTCTTGGACTTCCCAACCTCCAGAATGATGAACCAAATAAATTTTTATCGTTCATAAATTACACAGCCTGTGATGTTCTGTTACAGCAGCATAAAACAGACTTAGACCCTCTTCAAACCCAATATCTCCACCCTCCCTCATCCATTTCTACCCTGTCCCAGTATCACCAGGCTACAAAAGAGGAGGAAGTCAGATATAGACCTTCGATTATTGGTGCCCAGGGAAGAGCACAAGCTAACAACTCCATGGCTCCCAGTATTTCTGATGTGAAGTCCATCCCTACCATGCCAGTGAATCAATGTTGTTGGTGGACTGATCTCAGAGGAGCACCTACACTAACATTAGCCACAGAAAAGCCCAGGTTCCATTTCTCTCTTCTTTTGGCCCCAGCCTCCATCTTCCATGTGACTCTCCACTCTCCTCCATGTGACTTTCCCATCTCCTCCCTCTCTTTGGCCCTGTGATTATCCAGGCTGCTGCCTGAGTATGTCCTTCTCATCTCCATATTTCCTTCCCCTCCACCTCCATCACCACTTTTCCACCACTCTCCCACTTTGTCTGTGGCTGCAATTCCTCTCTGGCCTCAGCTGCAACCAGCCTGTCACTTTGCTGTGGAGTCAGAGAATTGCTAGAGAGAAGTGGAGAGGGTGGGCGAGAGAGAGTTGGCTTAGGGGGCACAGCAGACACAGCTTCTCAAGATGTTCAGGTTTCATTCCTTCATCAAATATTGCTGAACTGAGCTCAACACAGGAAACTCATCAGTGCATAAAATACACATACAATTCTTGCCCCATAGAGTATTCAGTTTAGTAGATTAGACAAATTCTTAAAAAAAGAACTACTCAGTTACATAATGATAAACTGTGACAAGTCAGTAAGTCCTTAGAATCTACCTACAAGTACATCTAGAATCTGACCTGCTCGCCATCTCCACTGTGACACCGTTGTCTGAAGTGTCATCCTCTCTCATTTAGATTATTGCAGGGGCTGCATATCTGGGTCTCCGACTTTCCACCCCTTTTTCCCTTCAGTCTATTTTCAACCCAGCAGCCAGGCCAGTCTCTTAAGAACATGAGTTACAAATTGTGATCCCTCTGCTCAAAACATTGCAACTGCTTCCCATCTTATTCAGAGTAAAAGCCAAGGTCATTAGTATGGCCTTATAGCCCAATGTGATCACTGGCCCCTTTACTCTCTGATAATTCTCCTCCCACTTCCCCTCTGCTCCCTCCACTCCAGGCTCATGGCCTCCAGGTGGTAAAAGTGGAATTTAAACCTGGGTCGATCCGGTTCAAAAGTCCATGCTTCTTCCACTAATAATATTGTCATCCCCTCTTACAAATGAGGAAACAGACATTCAGTGAGTTTAAGACTAGGCTGTAGTCACATGACTAGGAAATGTCAGCATAATTGTAAATCCTGAGATAGTCTCCATGACATTTCTTCCAGAGGATCATAAATGTCCCCCAGTGTGGACCAGGATATGATATTGTTGACAGTTCAGGTCCCTTCCACTGTACCAAATTCCTCATAATTCTCATTTCTACCATAGCTTGTGGTCTTGGTCCTTTTAGCTTATGGTCAGTTTAGAGTGATCTCAGAAAGTCAACCAGGAAATGAAAATTTCTCTTCCTTTACATTCTCATGCTACCAGAATGTAAGGGCAGTGTTTTTCATCCCCACGAGTTTTTAAAATAAAGTAGAGGGTAGCACCTAGGAAGTCTGCTCCCAGCCTCTTGTAGAAAGGGCACTCAGGGCACTCTAGGAGATTCAGGAGATGCCAATGAAAGCTTTCATTGTATCATCAGTGGAGCCATCATGAGATGACAGGGAAAAGCTCTTTAGACAAGAAAGCCCCAGGAGAGAACCAGCAGGCTCAGGATACCATTTTCCACTCATGTGGGTCAGATCACACCCATGCAATGAGAAGAAATGGGAAAGAGAGTCTCAGAGAATTTTCTTCAGCATGGAGATGAACACCAGTGTTAACTATCTTCAGGATGGACACAACACTGAACCAAGAATGGATCTCAGGTCTTCAGGTTCTCAGTTCTGTGAAGCCACACAGAACTGAGTACTGGCGTGCCGTCAAGCGGTTCCTGATCGAGTTCCTCCAGGAACACAAATCATTCACCAGACAGCAAAGCCCTTTTCCACCCTAGGCATTAGTGAGATCCAGCTGGCTCAGTCAATCTCCCAGGAGCAAGCATCTAACAACCTAGGCTGACAGGTGGCCCCCTGGGATATTGTCTAAGTTAGCCCAGGGACCGCCTGGGACACTTTCCAGAATTAACTGCAGGGAGAGTGGGAGGAATGGGAGTTTCAGGAAAAGGGAAGCTGGGACATAAGAGGGAGAAGCATGCTCTGGCTGCCTGAAATCACTGGTTGATGCTGTCTGGGCATTTGGACAGAACAGCACCAAAGCGTGTCACCGAGCTAAACAAACCAAAGGGTTTGTCGTCTTTTCTCTGACTGGTACTAATGGCATTCCTCTGGTGGAATTCTGTTCTCCTCCTCCTCCTCCTCCTCCTCCTTCTCCTCCTTCTTCCTCCTCTTCTTCTTTACGTTTGTCTTTCTCTCTCTTTCTTCCACATGCTGTCTCTCCTTCCTTCCATCCATCCCTTACTCCCTTCTTTTTTCTTCCATCTTTTCTGGTTCTCTAGAAGGAGGGAGGAACAGAACAGGGTTGGTGTCATGCACATCTCGGTTTCTTGTTTTATAAATGGAGGAGCCCAAATTTTGAGAGGCCAGGAGACTTGTGTGCCAGTTCCATTTCCAGATCCGCCACTGCATTCATCAGGGCTTACTCTGTCACCTAAACTTACTTTACCTCTCATGTCCCAGGTTTCCTATGTGTAAAGCAGGGATAAGAATCTCACCTTACAGGGGGGTTGTGGGATTGAAGGTCTCCATACAAGTAAAAGCCCAGCATGGCACCTGGCACTTAACCAGGGCATAAAGCCCTGGTAAAGGGCTTCACGTTCACCTGAACTCTGTCATTCACTGGATTCTGACACTGGCACAAACCTTCCAGAACATGGGATTTAATTTTTAGAAAAAGAACTCCAAATTTATTTGGGGCGATGTTTGAGAAATTAAATGAGTAGGGATTAATTGTGGTAAAAACATTTGGGAAGTCAAAAAAAGATGCAAATTTAAAACAGAAAGACCTCATGGAGCAAGGTTTTCCACATTGCGTAGAGCCAAATGCCTTGTGTATCACCAAACACACCCCAAATCCTGGTTCTAACTTTAGAATGACTGATGTTACTCCAGCACTCAATGGTTATTTCCTTTTGCTGCTCTTTTGTACTTGTGTTTGGAAATATTTAAATATTTGAGGAAATTTTAACACTTTGCATCACAAATTCTGATTGAATCCTTGAAGCACCAGTTTTTCTTTTCAAACGGAAGTCAATAGAGAAGTGAGTTTGGCTTTCTACCGTGGAGCCCTTTGAGTCTTCAGTTGTTAACCAATTCTCCATTGCTGTTCAGGAACTGGGAGGGTGGACAACTTTCGTAAGCCATTTGGTGACTGTAAAACACTGTGGTAATGCAAAAGTCAGGGCTGAGGAAAGAGAGAGTTTCTTTATTAATCCTACATCATGACCCTACTCTTAGCCCCTAGCTTTAAGGACCAGCCATGGTATTTCTGTTTGTTTGTTTGTTTGTTTTAGATGGAGTCTTGCTCTGTCACACAGTGGTGCGATCTAGGCTCACTGCAACCTCCACCTCCCGGGTTCAAGTGATTCTCCTGCCTCAGTCTCCCAAGCAGCTGGGATTACAGGCACCCACCACCACGACTTAGTAATTTTGTATTTTTAGTGGAGACAAGGTTTCACTGTGTTGGCTAGGTTGGTCTCAAACTCCTGGCGTCAGGTGATCCACCCGCCTCGGCCTCCCAAAGTGCTGGGATTACAGGCGTGAGCCACTGAGCCCAGCTCAGCTACATTTCTAACTTGGCTCTTAAAGTGTGTAATTCCATTCTCACTCAGAATCTCATTGTTCTCTTTTATGTGGAACCTCTCTCTTCCGTGTCTTCCAGTTTTATTATACAAAGCCCTAATAGACATCTTCTCCCCTCTCATAGTTACAGTTACAGAAGAGTCTCCAAATATCTCCAGACTTAAAATCAAGTTGTGGTGGTAAAGAATCTATTCTTCCTCACCCTCCCTTACTCCCTCTTAAATTAGAGTCAGGTAAACTACTTGCAGATTCTCTCAGGCCTTGTTCATTTAATAAATGAATGCCAAGCACTATTCTCAAAGTCAGTGAACAAGACAGAACCCCTCTCATGGGACTTGCAATCTAAGTTGCATTTTATGTAGGGAGAGAGCCCATAAACCAATACATGCCCTAAAGATGGATGAGATAATTGCAATGACAGTAAGTGCTAGTTACTTTGCATTGGACAAAGGTCACATTAAACCAATCTGAAGATGAGTCAGCTAGGCAGAAGCTATAGCATGCACAAACACCTCTCTACAATCCACAGTGGAAATAGTAAAATGGAGTGAGATAATTAAAGAGAGAATTGCACAGTGCCAAGTGCCTTGCACAGTCACCCGCTGTAGATCCATGATACCTGTGAGCTTCCATTTCTGCTTGTCATAGATAGGACTGGCTGTCGGAGCCAACCATAGCAATGACATATACAACTTAATGGTGACCTGATAGTGGAGATCGTGTCTCCTCAATCAGAGGACTGAGGTTTTGCCTCTGCCATCCTAGGTGGAAGCCTGAGGCTAAGCCTCCTGTGGGCAGGAACTGTCTCCTCACTAGCCCTCAGGGGAGGGTCCTGTCCCCATGTTTCTTAGGCAGGGGAGTGTCAGCCTTTTCCTCCCCATGGCTGGGCTTCCCAAGTACTTGAGGTGCCAAGCAAGTCCCAGCCACTCCCTGCCCAGCCCTCAGCCTGTTCTGCCCGTGGTGTTCTGCTTCCACGGCCAAGCCACTGGGCAGGGATGGGGTTTCAGCCTGATCTTTACCACCAGCTGTGTGTGGCTGGGCTGCTGGGAATTTGGGAAATTGGTGCCAGAAAGAGGACAGATGATCCAGGGAAGGAGCCACGCTGGAGTCAGGGGGATTGTGTCACATTGTTGCATCCCCAGGGTCCCTTTCTGGGCTGGCCAGGGAGAGTGAGATAAGTTATGTCCCTGGAGATAAGTTATGTCCCCATCAGCCTCAATTTCCACCTCAGGTAAATCAGTCCCAATTTCCACCTCAGGTAAATCAGTCCACAGGCATTAAGCTTTCCCTGAGCTTGTGCCCCAGGCTTCAGCACAGGGGTTGCGAGTCCCTCTCCCTGCCCTTGGGAGCCCCCAGTCTGATGTAGGACACATGGCCCCACACTTGGGAGAGACAGGTCCTGACTTCAGAATTTTTCTTCTCCAATCCAACCAATGCATACCACCCATGGGCTCTTTCTAGAATACAAATATGTCATTTCTCTGCCTGAGAGCCTCCCATGACTCCTCATCCACTCCAAAATAAATGCCAAACTCCATAGCAAAGTACAAATGACACTTCACGGCTTGCCTGGATGTGGGCGGTCCTGTTGGTAATGGGCTCTTTCCTGGCATGTCAAGAAATTTGACCCGCTTGAAGCTTGTTTTTGGGAATCTGCTAAACACATGTTTAGCCAGGACTCTTTTTTACTTAAAGGGAACTCTTCCTTGCAGGGTGGGGAAGGGAAAGGGCCGATACAGCTTCTGAGCATCTCCCGACTTGAGGCTCAGGAGAAACTGCCCTGTCATAAAGCTTCTGTGGTCAGAGCCGTGTCTTGGGGTGTGGTGGGCTGTGGAAAGGTGAAATACAGGGAGAGGCAATTCTAGCTCTTGGGAAATTCCCAGGACTCAGAAGGAGACAGAGTGTGTCTGCAAGACAGACTGAGACCTGAAAACGGAGGTGAATTAATGCAGTCACACGGAAATGCCACTTAATATGGTGATCACAGGAGGGCAGGGAGGTCAGCACTCCAGGCGGGAGGGAGAACGCAGTGGGGATGAGAGGGCAGCCTGCCTGAGTTGGAGGGAACACACTGGGAGGTCAGTGGCGAGGGTGTTGGTTGGTGAAATGCTCTGGATGCCGGGAAGAGTTCAGATTTGTCATAAGCCAGCCTCCATGCATGGGCAGGAGAGTGCCCTCTTCAGCAGGGAAGAGCGACGCCACTCCAAATCCAGCCCAACGGAGTCTGTTTCTAATATGAGTCTGCGTTAGGCTGTCCAGCTTGGGGCTTCCAGGAGACAACTTTAGGACTCGGGTCTCCTGGCTCCCCTGCCCCAGTCTGCCTCAGGGTCTCCCAACTCAAGGTGGTTGGCTCCTCCAAACTGCCTCACTGCTACTTACGCAGCATTCTAGCTCCTTCTGGACTCTGTTGCTGCACCAGAAGCAGAGTTTTCAGTCCTGGGTTCTCGGATTTGCTCAGGGTGGTGACTTAACTGAGAGCTGAGTAAGGATTCCAGGGGACTGCCCAGGTGGGTTCTGCAGTCCCACCTCTCCCCATCTCCTACCAGCATAAAGCCTCTTGCTGCGAGGCCCAGGGCCACTAGGAGAAGCAGCAGCTGATGGTTGTCAGAGGCACACGGCACGGCTGCTTTGAGTTGTGGGGCAGCAGCCCCAGGCTCCTCACCACTCTTGGGAGAGATGGGTAGAAGGGCATCTTTTTCCCAGCTACCTCCTTCCTCTCTGCCAGTCACTAGGCCATTCTTCCAAGCCATTGTGAGCTGGAGCCGCTGTGCGGAGAGAGCCAGGGCCTGGAAGGGGTGAGGCAGAGCCTCCTCTAACCTCCTGCAGACCTGCCTCCCTTGCTGGGCTCCCGCCCTAGACAGGGCCTGTCATGGGAATGGGGAGGGGGTACTCCTTGAAGAGCCCCAACACTATATACAAATGAGTTATCCACACGGTCATAGATGGAATGAAAGAAGAGAATACTCATTTTATACCTTTAACCACAAATTGTGTTTTTTCCTGGTAAACACTATTACCCTACTGGTAGGGCATCAGGAATGAACGATTTTAACTCATAGACACAAAATGCCTTGCAATGTAATCATGCTTTTCATAGATTATTACAGGACTTGTAAAAGTTTTAAGTGGTTTAATGTAAATATTTTAAATGTACTACCCATTATTTCTAGTCCTATTTTCTTCTTTTAAAAAAATATTAGAAGTCTCAAAAATTGCAAGTGGCCAGGTCTTTCTCAACTTCTGATAGGCCCTGTTAGATCTTTTGAGGATAACATTGATGATTAAAAGAATATAGCCATGAAGCCTGCAAAATGTGAGACTATGTCTATTTTTAAAGAATCCGATATCTAGGACGAGAGGCAGAAGTGTAGTAGAATCAGATGGTCTGGTTTACATCTTTACTCAACCACTTACTAGCTGTGTAACAGTGGAAACATTATTTAGTTGCTCTTAGCTTCAACTTCCTTCTCTTTAAAATGGGGATATGTTTCTACATCATAGGGTGTTATGTGGGCTAAATGAAATAACCCATGTAGAAAACATCACACAGTAGATTGGGGACCAGTGAGTGCTGTGATTTGCTTGATTATATGAAAATAGGCAAGTGTCCCTGCAAAACAAAAATGCAATGTTAGAAAGCTGAGTGGGTTTGCATCTGTTTAGCTGGAGTGGTTTATTTACCTCCTCACCACCTGATGGAGATTTGAAGGGAGCAGCTTTCTGGAATGATTTAGGGTTTGGTGCTTCATTCCCACCAGGAGGCGAATCTGGCTGCAAAGCACTTTACTGTGTGCCTTCCAGGAGGAAATCACTTCTTTCCAGGCCCCAGTGTCCGTATCTGAAAAGAAGGGAGTTAGATTGGATCCACAGGACATTAGTTGTTAAGAGAGTAGACTTGGCACTGGATGGCCTTGGTCCACATCCTGGCTCTGCCACTCACCAGCTGTGTGACCTTGAGCAAGTTACATAATCTCTGTGTATCTCAGTTTCCCCTTCTGTAAAATAGGCTTAGTGATCGATTCTGCCTTCTGGATTTGTTGTGAGGGATTAAATGAGTTAATACAGTTAAAGATTCAAACGAATATCTGGCATGTAGCAAGAACTCTATCAGGTTTAAATACTATTGTTGTTATTGCTATAATTTTATTGTTGTTATTAGATATCCTCAATGGTCCTGTCCAGCTCTGATATTCTGTGAGAGTCTACGCTGCCTCAATAGACTGAAGCCTGTTGTGGCTCAACCATTCCTGGAAAGTGGAGTGGGAACTTCTCCCCAGCCTCTCCTTGTTGAGGGTCCAAAGGACCCCCTCCAGTAGCCCTTGGGCTAGCTGAGCCTGCTGGACTAGCCCCTTCCAGATTAGGAATTGGCTCCTGACTCGTTTCCCCATCACTGAAAGCCAGCTTTGAAACCATGAAATTGCCCTTGGGGTCTCCAAGGTCTTCTTTCCCATGAGGCTACATGAGATTCATTACACTGCAGGTGGGGTGAGAAAGACATGAACTAAGGATGACACATGGGCTGGACTGGAGATAGGGAGGAATACTGGCCAGGCAGGCAGCTGGGGGACAGAGTGGATGGTTCAAGGGAGCAGGTGGACTGGAGGGCAGCTGTGATAGTGGACAAGGAGGATGGTGGGAAGCACAGGAGGGGTGTCGTTTGTCCACTGATCCTCCCAGCTCCATCTTCCTGGGTAGGGACTGTGGTGAAATAGAATCTTATGCCCTAGCTCCAGGCCTAGAGAAGGCCCCTAGGCTCTGAAGCCATCTCCACAGGGCAGCTCGTGGTCTTCTACCTTTCACAAAGACCTGCTCTATTGATGTTGTGTGGTGTATGTGTATGTTTGTGTGTGAGTATGTTTGCTTGTCTTTGGTTAGAACCCTCCTCTGCTAACTCATCTACATGGACCCCATCAGGTATGAGAGAGGACACCCTCCTCTGGAGAGCACCCTTAGTGACTCACCCAGCTGGGACAGAACCAGTTTTACACCAAGCCCAGAGGCAATGGACGCCTGTGAATGAATTAAATTTTCTCCTGGGTCACATGGACTGCTCTTCAAGTCCACAGGGCCTTGCCCATTCAGTTAGAGGACTGTGGAAGGTTCAAGTTGGCCAGGATCTCAGAGACTATCTTATCCAACCCATGCCATCAGGAGTAAAAGGGTCCCAAGAGAGGCCTTTATGGGGCCCGAGCCTCTTGGTACCTGCCATATAATGCATTTCATTCTTGTGGGGGCAGGAGAGCATTAATGAATTGTGACCCTATCCCTACCCAAAGTCCCTGAGCCCTTTCCATAAGGCATTGAGGAACAATGAATAATGCACACAAATTCACTGCCCAGAGTTCTTTTGACGTGGATATTCCCCTAATCAATGAAGGTAAGGTCTTATCTCTTTTTTTTTTTTTTTTCTTGAGACAGAGTCCCACTCTGTCGCCAGGCTGGCGTACAGTGATGCAATCTTGGCTCACTGCAACCTCCGCCTCCTGGGTTCAAGTGATTCTCCTGCCTCAGCCTCCCAAGTAGCTAAGACTACAGGTGTGTGCCACCACAACCAGTTGATTTTTGTATCTTTAGTAGAGATGGGGTTTCACCATGTTGGCCAGGATGGTCTCAATCTCCTGACCTTGTGATCCACCCATCTCATCCTCCCAAAGTGGTGGGATTACAGGCCTGAGTCATTGCGCCTGGCCAGGTCTTGTCTCTTTATCTCCCAAAGGAAAGGAAATGTCTATCAGGAGGTGTAATAAGATTATACCCTGGGAAGTGGTGGTGGTGGTGGTGGATGGCTAGAGATCCAGACATAGCTAAATATTATTGGACATTACATTTGATGGAGGATAAAGTGGGGAGAGTGGTAAAAACTGTGTAACTCATCTCAGTTCCTTGGAGTCATGAAATTTCCATTTTATTGCAGTGATACGGATCCAAGTATGACACAGCACAGAGATGAGTGGGTCCCCTAATGTGGGCTGCTGTTAAAACATGGAAAATGGGGTGGATGTAGTGGCTCACACTTGCCATTCCAGCACTTTGGGAGGCCGATGAGGGAGGATCATTTGAGCCCAGGAGTTTGAGACCAGCCTGGGCAACATGGCAAGATCTCATCTCTATTTAGAAAACAACAACAACAACAACAACAACAACATGGAAAATGGAGGCCAGGTAGCAGGGCACACCTTGACTCGTGGATCTACAGGCCGTCCCCAGACTTCAGGGAAGAGCACATGGGCTATCTACGGGGGCAACAGAGGCACCTGAAATGCTGAAGGGCTCTGCATTGGGCCATGTTCACAGCCTCCTCCTTCCCGCTCCTGGGATGATGCAGCATTGCAGCTCAGGAGGCCCCTGGAGCTCAGGGCTCCACCATGAGAAAGAACACCCTGGGGTGTTCTCCTGGGACTGCACTCCTGGGCCCTTGCATCTCTGCAGCCAGAATGAGTTCTTTTAAAAGGCAGATTGGATTCTGTCACCTCTCCACCTTAAACAAACCTTAGTCACCCTTACAATAGAAATCAAAACTCTTCAATGGCCCCCAAAGCCCACCTGTCCAAACTCAACTCTCACTGCCACTCTTTCCCTTGCTGTCCAAGGTGCAGCCCTCCCCTCATACTTTCCATTGTCTCCTTCAGAGCCCCCACATCCGCCTGCCCCATTAGACTGCAAACTTCATGATGGGAGGGCCCTGTCATTCGCTTACGTTTGTATTCCCAGGGCTTAACACAGTGCCAGAGCCAGGGCTCAACCCAGGGTAGGTGTTCAACATACATTTGTTGAACAAATGAAAGACCAGACCTGACACTCAGAAACACACAGGGAGGACACACAAATGCATGTGTGTGTGCATGCACAGACACATATACACACACTTGCGCAGAAGAGGTCAAACACGTCCCCTCTAGGAGCACATCCAGAGGTAGCGCCTGTAGAAATCGGCAAGATGCTAATGAATACGTGTAAATATTCAGTGTCCTCCCTTGGAGGACATTCACCCTATTTCCCTTCTACTTCACCTGAATCCTGGATCAGCCTTGCTTATGGGTGGCAACAAAGCAGTTCTCTGTCCTTAACGAGACAGAATGTGGCTCTTTAAAAGCACACCAAGTGGCCTTATCTCCTGGCCCTCACCTACCCTCCACTCTCCCTAAGAAAATCTGTTACCAGCCTTATATTTCCAGTTTCCACTTGCCATCCATCTGCCAACCATCTGCCCTGCCAACTTCAGCCCCCAACCCTGCTGGTCAGGTCACCCCTTCTATTCCTTGAAAAGCTCCTGAGCAAGCTCACCTTCTCCAGCAGGCCTCCTGACTACACAATTCCCAGAGTCTTCTCCTTCCTGGTCACTCGGTGGACTCTGTGTCTATGACTCCATTAGTGACTGCCTTCCCTCCCACTCTCAAAGTTTGCTGCCTCTTTGATACCACTTTGAGATGTGATTCCCAAGAGGGCAGCGGCTTGATGTATCTGTGTGACTTATGGTGTCAAAGGTCCCAAGGGACCAGCTTAGCTGAAAAGTTAAGGGTTTGGATGATGAAAATGTCCTTGCTAAACAGGGTCATATAAATGAGGCATCATGGGGCAAATTTATACTAAGCCAGTCTGGTTAAGAGCTTAAAGCTCTGCAAAGCGAGGAGTTGGATGGACTGATGTCACAGGACCCTTCCATCTCTGACCTCCTCTGAGCTAGAGTGTTAGCCCTGGGGGGCCTTATCCTGCCAAGCCTGGACTGGAGGAGGAGGAGGAGGCGGGGTGAGTGGGAGGGGCGGAGAGAGCAGAGGCGCCTGCAGCAACTGACACCTGCTCCAGCCCTGCCTGTCTACTACCAGTCGATCCAGAGCCTCCAGCAAGCAGCAGCTGGAAACGGGGAAGAGGGAGCAGACAGGAAGCGGTAGGCCAGCTGTACACCCAGGTAAGTGGGCACTCACACCTGGCTGCCAACCCAGGCCAGGACAGGGCCGACAGGGCCGGATGGAGACACTAACCTGCTGTCCAGTTTTTCTATGCAGGAAGGGGCAGGCAGTGCGTAGGACATCTGCCTGGTGAACATTCTCTGGCTGGCCGTTCACACGCTGGAGTGCACCTGTATCCCCTCTAGGCGACTCCAGGATATCTGGAAGAGAGAATTTCAGTGTGTCCTGTCTGGGTGGTTCTGTCCTGGCTCTAATTTTCTGGACACGGCTTGACTTTGAGTGTGATACGATGACCAGATTAAAAATATCACTAGCAGTCCAGAATAAGGACCTCAGGCTGGGACTTGTTATATTTTGGTTAGTAACATGGTCAAAGCAGTTGAGAGAACCCCATTTGGCTCTTCCTGCCTCAATTTCTACCAGTTGAGAGGTAGCAGGGACCAGCTGGAGGTAGCAGGGACCTGGATCTGCAGGATGGATCTGGGGAGGGTAGGGAAAAAGGGTAGGGAGCCATAGATCCTGGAGAGGGGCCAGGGAGACACTGCCCCGGGATCCAGTGCTGAGAGTGTTGCTGGGACAGCTGAAGTGAGGACACAAGCTGCCATTTGCTTTTGGGAATAATTGGACTTCTTAAATGTGGGAATAAATTATGGAGGAGAGAATTCACTTCCTTTCTCATTTCTTCCAACTGAGACCACATCCCTCTAGTCTCCAACTCAACAGATCTCTTCCCCCATGTCATTGACTTTGTACCAAATCTGGCTTATTTTAGAAGACGGTGGAGCACCAGAAGTGGATGGCTTAATGTCACACCCCTAAGATCCCCCAAGGGCTTTGCTTCTTTTGCCCTCCTCAGCTGGGAGCTGTAGGCAGGAGGCTGGAGGGAGAAGAGTGGTATCATCGTTATCCTTCTTCATGTGTGACCAATAGCTGAGTAACAGGATGATAGCTGCTCATGGTGATGATGTGTGTGACGATGGGGATGATGACTCAGATAGCTGTGTTGAACTCAGACTACTCCAGTGTGGGGTCACCGACTGCTGCCAGTGCACTTGCCAGGAGGCTGCACTGAGGGGTGGGTGAGATGGGGGCCCCTACAGCCCTCCCCCTGGCCATGGCCAGCTGGGTCCTCATCCGTTGGTGACTGCCTTCCCTCCCACCCTTCCTCGTGACTCCCTTCGGCATAGCCCCTGTGGCACCTGTGACCGCTCCAGAACGCAGTTGGCATACCATGGCATTCCAGCACGCTAGGGTGCAGTGGCAGGGCTGGTGAGGGACCGCCAGGGGCCAGAAGTGCCAGTGGGTGGGCCATTGTGAAATGGAATGATCTCCATGGGACAGAGGAATTCGCTCTGTCATGTGTGATTCTATATTAATGACAGGGCTTTTTGGGCAGAAAATGGAGTCCCCAAAATGGAACCGCTTGGCCGTGGGCCAATCGCACAGAGGGTGGGACTGCTGGAGAACTCTTTCAAGACATCTCCCCACCCCAATTTATGGCTCTCATCCCATCCCAGAGCCAACCCCCTTCTTCTCCTGTGTGGGACTCCCCATTGGCCATAACAGATGGATGCAATTAAGAGGAAATCAGGAGAGATGGTGGTGGTGACAGAATGGAAAATACTCCTGTTCACCTGACACTATAATTCACTGGCTTCGGAGGGGAGCAGATGGATTTATGGGGATCCTATGGGCCTGGGCCAAGAAGAACTTAAGAGCAGCAAAGTTGAGGACTCTCCCCTGCAGACCTTGTGACCGGAAGGATTCTAGATTGGTGGAACGTGGGAGGTAGAGGACTTCGGGGTCCTGCCAGAAAATTTCAGAGTTGGGGAAGGAGCCGGGAGTCCCAAAGAATGTCCTTGGAGAATTCTCATTCCAAAGTCAACGGGGCAAGCTGTTACACAGCTGGAAGGGTCCTGAATGGGTCTGATTTCCTCAGGTTTGGGAAGGTTGTGTCTCACCCTCTGAGCAGGGTCATCACGTCTGGGGTCCCACCAGGAGGCCAGGCCACCAACACAGTGTGCAGGCTCAGCCTATGGTTCCCTTTACCTGGGAATGTTACCAACTGGGTAGCATCCTACCCACTCCCTGGTCTCTGGGAAACTGGTTTTGCAGGGGACAGGGAATTGCAGGAAACTAATCAGTGCCATTAGTGGGTTAGAAAAGCTCTTGGGGGCGGCAACTTTTTCCAGCTCCCACCCCAGACATTGGCTTATGCATTGATGGTGTGGGAGGGGTGCGGTGAGACCAGACTGGATCTCTCAAAAACAATTTCATTTCTGTTCTCAGGAAAATAGAACTTCCACCTTGGGAGGAGTCAAAGAGGAGGCAGAACTATGGCAGGTAAGAGAACAAACCTCCCCTCCCCAACCCTCCCTGGCAATCCTTACCAGGACAGAGAGGAGAGAAGTGGTAGGGATCAGAGATTTCTGGGAATGTGTCCATCTTGTTTGTTGTTGTTGTTGTTGCTGTTGTTTTTGAGACAGAGTCTCACTCTGTTGCCCAAGCTGGAGTGCAGTGGCACAATCTTGGCTCACTGGAATCTCTGACTCCTGGGTTCAAGTGATTCTCCTGCCTCAGCCTCCTGAGTAGCTGGGATTACAGGCATGTGCCACCA
>NW_012123043.1:3871606-3878924 GCF_000951035.1 Colobus angolensis palliatus
GCCTGGCTAATTTTTGTATTTTTAGTAGAGATGGGGTTTCACCATGTTGGCCAGGCTGGTCTCAAACACCTGATCTCAGGCAATCTGCCCGCCTTGGCCTCCCAAAGTGCTGGGATTACAGGCATGAGCCATTGTGCTGGACCATTTTCTCGTTTTTGTTTTTGTTTTTTTTAAGAGTCTTGGCTTTGGATTTCAATTTGTTTTCCTGAATAAGGGGTGCAGAGCCCCCACATGAGCTCCTGCTTCCTGAAAAGGAGCCCTTTCCCACTCTCTCTTCCAAGCTTTTCTCCAGTGACACACTCAGGGTCTTCCCAGGGTGCCCCACCCACTTCCTAGAGGCTCCATTCACATTACCTGAGGGGTGCCACCAGATTCCCGCTAGAGAATTAAAAAGCACTGTGCACAGGTGGGAGGTAGAACAAAAATCCTGCCCCAACAGTAGGAGCGAGAAGGGGCTTCTCGCTCCTTGGGTGAGTGGATGGATGCCCATTCTGTTGAAGGGTCACCCAATAGGGAGAAGGCAGAAGGCCCATCTCCCTCTCTCCTGCATTCTCCAGGAAAGTTCCGGAAGTCCCATATCCCTGGGGTGAGCATCTGGCAGCTGGTGGAGGAGATCCCTGAAGGCTGCAGCACGCCGGACTTTGAGCAGAAGCCCGTCACCTTGGCTCTGCCAGAGGGTGAGAGCCCAGAGGGGAGCTGTGGAGGGGAAGCAAGATTCCTGCTCTCCTACCTCCCAGGGGAGAGGGCTAGGGCACACACCTTCCTGGACACCCAGGCCCTACATTCATCACCAGGCCATAGCCTGTCTCCCTCCTATCCTTAAGGGGGTACGTGCTTATCTGGAACCCTAGAAGTGACAAGAGGCCTGGGGAAAAGAGTAGATAAAGAGAATGACGAGACAACACGCTACTCCAGTATGAGAAATATCTGGGGGGCAAGGATGGAAAAATGCTAAATTGGGGAGCAGGGAGAGGTTGTGGTGTTTTCTGGTCCCTCTCTCCTCTCCTCAAAGCCACTGCTGCAGATAGGCACTGTTAATACAGTTAATGTGATTCCTCCCAATCCTCGCTTCCAGGCAGCAGCACCCGCAGTGGCTCACAGGCTGGGCTCAGGAAGGCCCTTCTAGAAGGCCACATAAGAAAGTGCCCAGAAAAGTGGTGGGAACAAAGGCTTATTGGGGAAAAAGTGGGAATTGGTGTTCTTTCCCCAACACACATCCCTGCAATAAATTTTAGTTCATAGCATCCTCGTAATAAGAAAAAGAATGGTATTTTATATTTCTTTTTTCTATTATTATTATTATTATTATTATTTGAGATGGAATTTGCTCTTGTTGCCCAGGCTGGAGTGCAATAGCTCGATCTCAGCTCACTGCAACCTCCGCCTCCTGGGTTTAAGTGATTCTCCTGCCTTGGCCTCCCAAGTAGCTGGGATTACACCATGCCTGGCTAATTTTTTGGTATTTTTAGTAGAGACAGGGTTTCTCCATGTTGGTCAGGCAGGTCGCAAACTCCCGACCTCAGGTGATCCGCCTGCCTTGGCCTCCCAAAGTGCTGGGATTACAGGCGTGAGCCACCACACCTGGCCAAAGAATGGTATTTTATTTTTCTAAATCTGGAACAAAGTAATAAGAAATTGGGACGGGCCCTTGGGCCTTTGGTCTATATTGCTCTCTACTAAGATGTTCCTGGTGGGAGGCTGAGGGATTCTTTGAGGGCAGGCAGTTCCCAGGCCTCCATACCAGGAATGGAGCTTGGGGTCTTTTCTGAGGTTGGAACCTATGTCTCAGCACCAGCTCCTTTGGGCACCAAATAGCCATTCCTTCCCATGGTTGTGATTCCTCCTCCCTCTAGAGAGTAGGAAGGGGAAGGGAACCCACAAAAAATCTCTCTTTTTTTTGAGATGGTGTCTCACTCTGTCACCTAGGCTGGAGTGCAGTGGCATGATCTCCGCTCACTACAACCTCTGTTTCCAGGGTTCAAGCAATTTTCCTGCCTCAGCCTCCCAAGTAGATGGGATTACAGGCATGCACCACCATGCCTGGCTGATTTTTGTATTTTTAGTAGAGATGGGGTTTCACCATGTTGGCCAGACTTCTCTCGAACTCCTGACTTCAGGCGATTCGCCCACGTTGGCCTCCCAAAGTGCTGGGATTACAGGCGTAAGCCCCTGCACCCGGCCGGAACTCACAAAAATCTCATTCCCTTCCCAGTCTTGGCAAAGCTTTCAGACTCCTTGCTTACCCACTCTCAAGAAAAGCCTCTCTCCCCTAAAGCCCTGCTGGCCTCCCCTTTCACCAGGGCCAGTCCACCTATCTCTTTCCCTCAAGCAGCCCAAGCTTCCACAGTACAGAAAGAGGAAGGACTGCCCTCTGGGTGCCTGGAATCTGCTGCTTTCCACCTGCGTGTTCTGACTCCTGAATCAAGGGGACCAAGGCCTGGCACCCTTTTTGGAAGGGGCTGTTGAAATACCTAGATGAGGAAGATGATGTAAATTAGAATTTAAATAAAGTATACAGTCACTTTCTCCCAACTTGTCAGTCTTCCTGCTCGTCTCTTCCTGCTGCAGGGAAAAATGCTATCTTTCGGGCTGTGGTCTGTGGGGAGCCCAGGCCCGAGGTGCACTGGCAGAACTCCAAAGGTGACCTCAGTGACTCCAGCAAGTACAAGATCTCCTCCAGCCCTGGCAGCAAGGAGCACGTGCTGCAGGTAATAACCATAACTCTTCCCCCGACCAGAGTCTGTTCATCTTTTCCCATCCCCTTGAAGATCTCTTTGGCAGCCTCCAGTCCCTAGAGGAGTAAGACATACTCCTTGTTGAAGTTGAATCCATTCAACTCCAACTCGTGACTCAAAGTTGACTGAGCCAAGAATGGATCTGGCAGGCTCGCAGATACCTCTGCTGATAACTGGGGAGGTGGTGTAGATTGGAGCTTAAGAGCTCAAGCTCTGAAGTCAGACTGCTGGGGTTACAATCCCAGGCCCACCACTTTGGCTTTGGAAAGTCACTTTACTCTTTCTATCTCTGTCTCCTCATTTGTAAAAATGGGGTAATAACAGGACGTGCTTTAAGGAGTTGTTATGAGTTGTTGTTGTTGTTGAGACAGATCTTGCTCTGTTGCGCAGGCTGGAGTGCAATGGCATGATCTCGGCTCACTGCAACCTCCACCTCCCAGGTTCAAGCGATTCTCCTGCTTCGGCCTCCCAAGTAGCTGGGATTACAGGCATGCGCCTTCACGCCCAGCTGATTTTTGTATTTTTAGTAGAGATGGGGTTTCACCATGTTGGCAAGGCTAGTCTTGAACTCCTGACCAACGGTGATCTGTCTGCCTTGGCCTCCCAAAGTGCTGGGATTACAGAATGAGCCACTGTGCCAGGCCAGGAGCTGCTATGAGGATGAAAGTTTTATGTAAAGTGTCTAGCTAGTGCCTGGCCTATAGTGAGTACTCAATCAATCTTGGCTAATCTGAGCAATACTATAAATACTAAGCATGGGATACCTACTATGTGCCAGGCCCTACTATGTCCCAGGGGCTAAACATTTGACATAGATTATATTTAATTCTAATTATTCACCACTTTTTTGAGGAATTATATTCCCATCTTACAAATGAAGAAACTGAAGTTGAGAGAAGTTAGATAACTTGCCCAAGGTCCCACAGCCAGTAATACAGGACAGACACTTTTCAGGCCCAGATCCATCTGACCCCAAAATCACACTCTTTCTACTATGCTACATTGCCTCTGATGGCAAAGAATTGGTACTTCCACCCTCTGTCCCGAACCAGGTTTTTGTTTTGGGATCTGTCTTTCCTGATAAAGACTGTGGGCTCCATAAGGACTAGGGCCATGTCTTAATCACTTTATACCCCCAACACATAGCTGTGTCTAGTAAATGGAGGAAGGGGACATGGTAGCCCTGCTCCTCTGCCCTTGGCCTTTCTGCAGATCAGCAAGCTGACAGGTGAGGACACGGATCTGTACCGCTGCACAGCAGTAAATATGTATGGAGAGGCCACGTGCTCAGCGAGACTCACCGTCATTGAAGGTGGGCTTTTCCCCGAGCTTGTCTCATCAGTGCACAGGGCAGAGAGCCCACAGAGGAATCAGAGGCCCCGTGGCTAGTGAGGGAGGGGAGCAGAGGGGAGGGAGGCCCACTGAGGCTGCCACCACTGCTGCAGCCACACCTTGTGCTGGGCCCCCGGCTTCATCCACATGCACACTGAAGTCTGCATGTGTTTAAAAAGGCACACCTTGGCAGATGCTCTGAAGGATATTCTCTTGGCCCAGTAAATGAGCCGGACCTGAAAGCTGGCTTCTAGTCCCAGAGCTTCTGCTAACTCATTGAATGGGCTTTATTTTCCTCTCTGGGTGTCAGTTTCTCCACCGTGAAAAGGATATTTGGATATTTTGGACAGGCCTATGCCAGAGGTAACAAACAGGTCACGCAAAGGCCAAATTCTCCCTCAGACGTGTATTTGGGCATGCATGGTGTTTGAAATTTTAAAAATTGTCAACCTGTAGTAATTAAAAGGTAGGTATCTCTTGAGGAAGCAAGTCTAGTCTCGCCATTGATTATGCTTACAATTGATCTGCCTACAAGTAACAGAAAATCCTACTAAGAGTAGCCTAAGAAATAAAGATATTTCATTTCTTCACATGAGAAGTTTTGCGAGTGGTGTCCAGGGCTCACACCACAGCTCAGGGCTGCCATCAGACAGCTGATTCTTTTGGTCCCACTGCTCTGCCATCCTTAGCAGATTGGCTTATCACCTCATGGCCATAAGAGGGCTATGGCAGATCCAAACCTAATCTATATTCAAGGTAGGAAGGTGAAAGAGGTGGCCCAGGTCCATCTGCCTCTCTTATTTTTATTTTTATATTTTTGAGATGGAGTCTCGCTCCATCACACAGGCTGGAGTGCAGTGGCGCAATCTTGGCTCACTGCAACCTCTTTCTCCCAGGTTCAAGCCACTCTTCAGCCTCAGCCCCCGAGTAGCTGGGATTACAGGTGTGCGCCACCACGCCTGGCTAATTTTTGTGGTTTTAGCTGAAACAGGGTTTCACCATATTGGCCAGGCTGTTCTCAAACTCCTGACCTCGGGTGACCCACCCGCCTCAGCCTGCCAAAGTGCTGGGATTATAGGCGTGAGCCACTGCACCCGGCCTTTTATATTTTATTTTTTGAGACCTGTTGCCCAGGCTGGAGTGCAGTGGTGTGATTATGGCTCACTGCAGCCTTGACCTCCCAGGCCCAAGTGATCCTCCAACCTCAGTCTCCCAAGTAGCTGGGACTACATGCATAGGTCATCACACCCAGCTAATTTTTTGATTTTTTTTTTCTTTTTTTTTTGTAGAGATGGGATCTCCCTATGTTGCCCAGGCTGGTCTGGAACTCTTGGGCTCAAGCTGTCCTCCCACTTTGGCCTCCCAAAGTGCTGGGATTATAGGCATGAAACACCACGACCAGCCCATCCACTCTTTTTATAGAGGAAGCAAAGGCTTTCTCAGAAATTCCTGGAGCTCACTGGTCAGGACAGTGTCACATGAGCACTGCTAGTTGCAAGGGAAGCTGGGAAGGCGAGTGTTTAGCTTTATCAGCCTCTCTAGTGGAAGCAGATGATGAGGATTACAAATGGCTGCAGGATTAGCCAAACAGCAGTGTCTGACCTATTTGGCAATATTGGGCTTATACCCTGATATGGCAGCTCCCAGGTGGAGGGAAAGAGCAGCTGCCCCTTTAGATACTCTTGAGTTTGTTGTGGTTGCCAATGTCTGCTTCATGCATTTCTGTCGCCTCCCTGGCCCCTGTGGACACATGACTGGGCCTCCCCTGCATGAGATGATGCTTAGGTTGGTCCCCTTGGTCATGGGTAAGGCTCTGGGGTAAAAAAGCTTATGATGGACAGACCCTCCATCCTGCTCCATCGATCTTGCTGGGATCATCCATGCCTTAGAGGACAGTGGGGATAGCAGGGCTCTGGGACTCCATCAGTTTCTCAGGAAGACCGTCAACGTGTCTTACTTCTCTCCCTGCTTGTCCACATCGACTACTTCCTCTCCTCCCTGGATGATCCAGTTGGCTTTCGGAAGAATCGGAAGAGGCACAAGGAACCACAGGAAGGTAGGTAGATTTGTCAGAAATCTCCTCGGGGCCTGTAGGGGATAGACTACTCCTTTCCTGATGTTCCCTGCCTGGTTGAGCCACACCATGCACACCTTGTGGGTCACCACCAGTCTTCAGAAGAGCCCCTTCCAAAGGCTTGGTTGTCAGCATGGGCACACAGAAAAGCCCTGCATCAACCCTCAGGCATCCCACCTGGGACTGAGGCCTCATTCCTGCTCTTTTTCCAGACCTCAGGAAGGAGCTGATGGACTTCCGGAAGTTGCTGAAAAAGAGGTGGGTTTGGGCCTGTCCATGAAGGATTTTGGAGGCTCCCACAGTATTCACTCCCTGCTATTTCCGTAAGTAAGCCGGGCTTGGGCCGCACCTCCACCCAACACAGCAGGGAGCTAGACTGCCTGTAGCAGATGGGAGGATGGGAAGGGGACTGAACTGGGAATTCTGGATCTAGCTCTGCCATTTCAAAGCTCTATATCCTTGAGTTAATCATCTCTCTTCTGATTTCCTCATTTGCAAAATGTGGTGGTCCACTGGAACAATGATGTAACTTTTTTTTTTTTTAAAGCAACAGAACAATGCAACACCCACTTTCCCCAGACATCTTACTCAGAAATCTACAATACAGGTTGTTAGGAGCGTTTCTCCTGAAAGTTGTGGGGTGAGACTGAGGCTCGCCCCACCCATCTCTGAATCCTTCTGGCCCCAACAGTGGTCAGTCCCAGAGATTCCAGGCTCTGTATTTCCTCGAGTGCAGATAGAGCAGCTTCCTAGAACTACTTGGGGCACCAGAGCCAGGTGGCCAACAAAGGAGCAGGGGTTCCTCTGGCCTCTGACGGGCTGGCTTTGCTCCCCAGGGCCCCACCAGCCCCTGAGAAAAAGATAGACCTTGAGCAGGTATGGCAGCTGCTGATGACGGCAGACAGGAAGGACTACGAGCAGATCTGCCTGAAGTACGGCATTGTCGACTACCGTGGCATGCTGCGCAGGCTACAGGAGATGAAGAAGGAGCAGGAGGACAAGATGGCACAGGTGCCTCACCCCATGGCCACCCCTCACTCCATGCCCACCCCACACACCTGAACCACAGGTGCCTCACCCCATGGCCACCCCTCACTCCATGCCCACCCCACACACCTGAACCACAGGTGCCTCACCTCATGCCCACCCCTCACTCCATGCCCACCCCACACACCTG
>NW_012123043.1:3879012-3881465 GCF_000951035.1 Colobus angolensis palliatus
CCACCCCTCACTCCATGCCCACCCCACACACCTGAACCACAGGTGCCTCACCCCATGCCCACCCCTCACTCCATGCCCACCCCACACACCTGGACCATAGGTACCTCACACCTGGAGGTGGGCTTGGAGGCAGAACTTAGGAAACCAAGTATGGTCGAGGGGCCTGTCTCCATCTAGTCCCCAATGGGTAGCTGGCTAAGGCCTTGGGATCCCAGGTTGGTTTCCTGCCTTTGCAACCTGGTTCTGATACTTACTAAACTCTGGAGCTTTGGAAGAGTTAGGGCCTCTGTATCTTGGTTTCTTCTGTAAAATGGGAATTATAGTCATGCTTACCTCGTAAGGTTATTGGGAAGATAATGAGAGAATGTACTTAAAGTACTTAGCTTAGTGCCTGATACATGGTAAGGGCTTGATTTTTGCTATCATTATCATTGTCACCAAATTGGGGGGCGGTACCTGGTTGGTTTTTTTTAATTTTAATTTTTTATTTTTTGAGATGGAGTCTCACTCTGTTGACCAGGCTGGAGTGCAGTGGCACAATCTCGGCTCACTGCAAGCTCCGCCTCCCAGGCTCACGCCATTCTCCTGCCTCAGCCTTCTGAGTAGCTGGGACTACAGGCGCCCGCCACCACGCCCGGCTAACTTTGTGTTTTTAGTAGAGATGGGGTTTCACCATGTTAGCCAAGATGGTCTTGATCTCATGAACTTGTGATCTGCCTGCCTCGGCCTCCCAAAGTGCTGGGATTACAGGCGTGAGCCACCGCACCCGGCTACTTGGTTTATTTCTAAAGGCTTTCATGGAAGGGAATTTTACAGTTCCTATTAGCACTCTGATCCCAGAATCTTATCAGCTGTACAGGGATTTCTTCCCTGTGTCTAACTTAACTATAGCATAAGTCTAATTTTACTTCTGAAAATGGAAAAGAACTCGTTTTCATTATCCTGAAAATAGTATCTTGTCCTGAAAATAGTATCTTATCCCCTTGAAGGATAAGTTTCCTTAAACCTAACACCTCGGGTCTCAGCCGTCTCTCCTCAAAGCTTTCTCATTGGCTTTGACACAGGACCCAGCACAGAGCTTTGCACACAGTAGGTGTTTAACTAATGTTTGTTAGAAGTACAGATGAATGGAAAAGCCCTACTGTGTTCTAGCACCGGGGCACCTGGGGTCTTTTCTTGGTTGTCTTCTTGATCTGATCTCTCATCTTGGAGAATTTCCTTCCTTGAGGGGCTTACTTTTCCCCACTTGTAAAAGGGGCCAATGCATGCTCACCTGGGACGCTGTGGGCCTGGGATGGTACCAAGGCCTATGAGGGTTTGTAGTACCCCGAAGAGAGAGCTTCATGAACTCTCCTGGTGGGTTTATCTGCTTTGTAGTACATCAACGCCATCTCCAGCTTAAGACACATCAGGGTCACCAAGGATGGGATTGCAAAGTTTGACCTGGAGCTGGATCTCAAGGATTCTCAGAGCAAGATTTACCTGTATAAGGTGAGGCTGGAGGGGCTATGGGTGGGGGGATCTGGAAGGGATGCTGCAGGTCTAGTGGGGAGGGAACTGTGAGTACCCTGGATTCCTCCATGGGAACAACCAGAGCACACAAGTGGTGAGCCCCTCATCCCATGGAGTTCCTGGCTGGAGTTGGGCCAAACCCTGGTGTAGACCATCCATTCACAAGGACTTCTTAGCTCACACTGAGCAACCAGTCTCTCCAGCTGGGCCTGTGACTCTCTGTAAATTGTGTCTAACACCAGAGCATGGGGGTGAAAAGAGGGTTCTGAGAAAGTGCACCCCTTTCCATCTGAGCTTTCTTTCCAGAGGCTTCATACATCCCTACCTGGGCTCTAGGAGTAATTACCTGCCAACCAGATGGGGGCAGCAGCAGGTGGGGAGGAGCTGGTAAAATTTGGCTAGTTCTATAGCCAGACTCATCCAGCTTCATCACTTATAAGCTGTGTGACCTCAGATAAGATACTTATCTTCCCCGTACCTCAGTTTCCTCACTTGTGAACTGGGGATAACATAGGACCTGCCTCACGGTGTACTGCAGGGCTAAATGACATCATGCGTGACTTGCCCTTCCCCTCACCTCTCTGCTCATTGCTGCTTCTCTTCCCCTTGTCCCTCTGTTCCTGCCCCACTGGCCTTGTCCCTGTTCCTTTGCCCCAGCTGTTCCCCATGCTTGGCATGCTCATCCCTGATATCAACAGGGCTAATTCCTTCATGGCAGAGAGACTTCCCTTGGCCACTCTGTGTGATTCCACTATGTCCCTCCAGCCCCGTCCTGGCACTCAGGAGCCCTGGACCCATATCTACCTTTTTGTTCTCTGGTTCTCTCTTCTCTTTCTTTCTCTCTCTCTTTTCCTTCTTTCCTTCCTTCCTTCCTTTTTTCTCTTTCTTTCTTTCTTTTCTTTCTCTCTCTCTCTCTTTCCTTCCCTTCCTTCCTTCCTTCC
>NW_012123043.1:3881600-3888707 GCF_000951035.1 Colobus angolensis palliatus
TCCATCCTTCCTTCCTTCCTTCCTTCCTTCCTTCCTTCCTTCCTTCCTTCCTTCCTTCCTTTCTTCCCTCTCTTTCTCTCTCTTTCTCTCCTTCTACAGAGTCTTACCCTGTTGCCCAGGCTGGAGTGCAGTGGTGCAATCTCAGCTCACTGCAACCTCTCCCTCCCAGGTTCAAGCAATTCTCCTGCCTCGGACTCCCGAGTAGCTGGGATTACAGGTGTTTGCCACCACACCCAGCTAATTTTTCATATTTTCAGTACAGATGGGGTTTCACCATGTTTTCCAGGCTGGTCTTGAACTCCTGACCTCAAGTGATTCACCCTCCTCAGCCTCCCAAAGTGCTGGGATTACATGCATGAGCCATCATGCCCAGCCAGTTCTATTTCTTTCTCACATAAATTATTTACTTATTTATGATATTTATTATTTATATTTTTCCCCCATAGGATTTTAGCTAGTGAGAGCAGGAATCTTTTTAGGCATTGATGTGTCCTAAGTACCTAAAACAGTGCCTGGCACACAGTGCGCCCCGAATAAGTATTAGCTGTTATTAATATTCAGCAAGTAGCAAACCAATCTAGGGCTTAAAGTAGGTATACATATAGATTACTGGGTTTGTAGAGCCTTATGGATATCTGATGGTATTCTCTGCAAGTTCCTGTTGGTGAATAAGTTGAGCTGGGGCCCGTGGGCCACTGGTGTTGTGTCCAGCCTCCCCTGCTATCCTCGCAGGGCTGCTGGGGAGTAACTCTACTCACAGCCTGAGCTGGAATGTCAGCAACTTCAGGTGCCCCTTTATATAATACTTGCAGACTTTTCACTCCATGGACGTTCCTAGAGCATGGATTCCCATCCAGCTCACAACCCCTGTTCCCATGTCCTCCAGGCCCTGCTGTCCACCCCATCCCAGCTCCTCTATGGTTCCAGGAATCTGTTGTCTGGTGACTGGGCCTGTGGGAGAAAACTGCTGGTTATAGCCAGAATGGGACTGGGGCAGGAAGCACTGAGGACCCGCTGAGGCCCGCCTCCTCTTCCTTTTCTGGCCTTAGGACGGTGAGATGATCCCCTATGGCTTCAACAACCAGACCAAGCACTGTCTGCGCCGGCTGGGAAAGCGCTATGAGTTCCAGATCCAAGACCTGAGGCCTGAGGACTCTGGCATTTACCAGGTCAAGGTGGAGGATGCTGTGGTCTTCTCCACAGAACTGGAGGCCAGTGGTGAGTTGCCAAAGTTGGAGTCGGGGAGATCTGTGAGACGTGGAGTCCATGTTGGTGCAATGTGTGTGTCGGGGGGTAAATGTGATGTGGCCCCAGCTGCAAAGACAACTGGGAGATGGACACATACCTAGATGGCCAAATTTTGATGCTTTCTGTTTTCCAAAGCCTTGGTGCAAGTTATCTCTCCTTGTGCTGAGCTGGGTTCTACTGAATTACCGTCACAGACATAAAACATATGTGTCATGCCTCTGCTCAGACCTTCTGCAGCCACCAATTATTTTCAGATCAGATCCAGACTAACTGCACAGCCTCTAGCACTCCTTTCTGTCGCATGTCCTCATCTCCCACAAAGCCCTAGCAAGAATCTCTGGGTTAGGCATCCTCGCGCTCCACACAGACCTTTCCTTTTCTGCTTCCTGTATTCCTTCCCCATCTAGGAACTGCCACTCCTCCTTCATCAAACTCTGTCCCATCCCCATGAGTACCTGTGTCCACATCACTCTCAGAGCACCTGCCAGCTCAAGGGGGTTCTTGAAAGGACAAGGAGAGGCCTGGGGAAGGGAGCATGTCCTAAGAACATGGCTAAATCAAGGTTGGGGGAGAGAAAAGGGGGTTATGTGTCCCAGCAGTGGGGAGGTGCCCAGATGCGGCTTTGGAAAGCCTGAAAAAGTGCAGTTTGGGAAAAGGAGTGTGGGTTTGGGAGTCAGCCAGACCCGGGTGTGAATCTTGGTTTCTCTTAACTGCATAAGACTGGAGCAAGTTGTTTAACTTTTTTTTTTTTTTTTGAGATGGAGTCTCGCTCTGTCACCCAGGCTGGAGTGCAGTGGCCGGATCTCAGCTCACTGCAAGCTCTGCCTCCCAGGTTTACGCCATTCTCCTGCCTCAGTCTCCCCAGTAGCTGGGACTACAGGCGCCTGCCACCTCGCCCGGCTAGTTTTTTGTATTTTTTAGTAGAGACGGGGTTTCACTGTATTAGCCAGGATGGTCTCGATTTCCTGACCTCGTGATCTGCCCGTCTCGGCCTCCCAAAGTGCTAGGATTACAGGCTTGAGCCACCGCGCCCGGCCTGTTTAACTTTTTAAGCCTCAGTTTTCTCACCTGTAAAAAGAAATTAATAATACTTACCTGGGGGTAAGCAATTATTACTTGGATGAATAAGGTAAAGGATGAATAAGATAAAGTACTGTCTCTTAGCATAGTGGTTTCCCTCATGCATCCACCTTGTCCCCAAATATAACTTTTGGGTTTAGAAGTATGGAATCCCAGAGCTGAAAATAAGCCTCATTGTTCATAATTCTAACCCCTCATTTTATGCGGGGGGAATTGATACCTGAGGTCCGGAGGAGACCTATCCCAGGTAACACAGGGAATTTGTGACTGAGCTGGTCTAAGCTAGGATTTCTGAGTGGCTGGCCCTGCCCCCTCAGGTCACACTGTGTCATACCATCAAGCTGATATCCCCATTCCTGCTTCCCTGACAGCCATACCCCCAAGAGTGGTGGTCCCACTGGCGGAAACCCACTGTGAGGAGCACGGTGACGCAGTCTTCGAATGTACCTTCTCCAGCCCCTGCCCTAGTGCAGCCTGGCATTTCCGGCACCGGCTACTCCACCCCAGTGACAAACATGAAGTGTCTGTGTCCCCCGACGGGCTGACCCACCGGCTGGTGGTGAGGGGGGCCCGTTTCTCAGACATGGGCCCCTACTCGCTGGGCACTGGGCCCTACACTTCCAGCGCCTGGCTGGTGGTTGAAGGTGAGTGTTTCACATCTCTGTCTTTCTCTGCCTCCAGGGAAGACCTCGGGGCTGCGGAGGCATGAGGAAGGCGAGGCAGTGGGATTTCCTTTGGTCAGCCATTTGCTCTGGAGCGATTCCCTTGCTTAGAGAGAATAAGGAAGGCTCCTTAGATTATTCTCCACCCGCTGCTGTGCAGACCTTCATGGCCAACCCAACCTTCTCAGCTGTGCCTGCTCCGCTGGGTCTGTTGGAATTACTCTGGGGCACAGATGGCTCTAGGGTCCTAGGCAGCCTTGGGACAGTGGCCCAGGTTCAGTCTGGAGGAGAAGCCCCTGCACCAGACCAGAGAGCACTCTCAAACCTCCCTGGGGATTGAAATTTGGGTTCAAGATGTTCCCAGGAAAGTGTAAATTGGACATAAGTAAGGCAGGTGATAGAGCAAGTCGATATTTTAAAAATCATGCACCTGCTGCGGCAGTTTGATAAACAAATGACTTTTGGCTTATGTGTTTTCTCCAAAATCCTCATGAAGCCTATAGCAGGGTGGCCTGTGGATATGGGACTGGGGGAGGTGGTGATGGGATTCACCCATCCATCCCCGGAACACCCTGGCTGCCTTGTCAGGTGGTCAGCTTGCTTCTCTCCTGAGGAAGCCTAGGTCAGGCAAGCAGCTGGGCTCAGGCAGGTGCTTTGGCCGGATTTAACAGGAGTTTTGGTATTTTCTCTTGTGTCTCCATGTGGGCACTGATCTTCCATATGAATAACCCCTCACTGAAGCTGGGAAGGATAAAGACCTTCAGTCCACAAGTGCTGACCACCAACTACAGAGGCAAGGAGCCCAGGCCTCAGGGGCAGAAGAGTCTGGGAGCATCAACAGCCAGGGAGAGAAATTCAGAGAGCAGGACTCCAGTGGGGGCTCCCTTGAGGGGTCAGGGATGTCTTCTGGGTTCCAGCACATAGCCAGCCCAGACAGGGATGACCGTGGCAGACATGGCTACTCCTTGATGGAGGACAAGGGAGCAGCTGACACAACCTGGGGCCCTGGACAGGAAGGCGAAGGCTTTCTAGAAGCAGAGGGAAGCAGAGTCACTCTTCCCAGGGAAAGGCAATCTGGCAGAGAGGGAGGCTGGGCTGAAAGCCTTGCAGAGAGGCCCCATCTACAGGGAGAGAGCTCAGAATCAGGGTTGGGCCTCCCAGAAAAACGACAGCAAGATCGTGGCAGAGACAGCAATGGTGATGAATGCTGGAGGACAGCAGGAGGCTGGGAGGCTGAGTCCAGTCTGCTTCGGGCTGGAGGACTGGGGAGCAGCAGGGAAGGAAAGGAGCACAGAGGGGATAGTGGAAGACAACTGGATAGGCACGCCCCGGAGCAACTGTGGGATGCTCAACTGAGACCTGAGAGAGGAAATAGTGACCTACAGGGCTACCAGTCTGATCCTGTAGGGTCCTGGCCAAGAGGAAAGCAGATAAAGATTTCACAGGGTGACAGCTTGGCTGAGATGGACAGAGGAGATGCTCCAAGTAGGGAAAGAGGGAGAGGAGTAATAGTGTGGGGTAGTGGGACTGGCCTGGGAGAAGCTGAAGACAGCAATGGGGCGGGAGGTCCTGGCACCCTGGAGTTTACTGGAGGAAGAGGTTCTGGCTCCAAGGCAGGTATGGGCCCTAAATCCTGGGGTTCTCAGGGAGGTAGAGATACTGACTATGGGGAAGCCTGGGGCTACTGGGGGTCAGGAGAGTTTCTAGGACAGACTCTTGGAGGCAAGGACTTTCAGGAACCATCAATATCAGGTGGTAGAAAATTCCTTCTGGGAGATGGGAGTCCTGAGATCAAAGCTGAAGACTCACTGCAGGAGGCAGATGGTCTGTGCAGGGGGGAATCTGTAGTTGGAGGAAGTGTCTACAAAACTGGCCCTGGAGGCCCAGGAGACCCCAGAGGCTGTGAAGGTGGCCTACAGAAGCTCAGGGGAAGGGATGGCCAGGAAACAGCTTGGGCCTCAGGTGAGATAGGGGATGACCCCAGAAGCTTCCAGTCTTCCCAGGAGTGGACAGCAGATCACAGAGCAGCAGGGGGTGTTGGCAGAATAGAATCTAAGGGCACAAGTCCTTGGGATGACACACCATCTAGCCTCAGAAAAACTGGAGCCCACTATGGGTCTGGAGTGCTGGGACCCAGTGGAGGGCAAGAGGGTATGGGTGGTACCCAGGTGGCTGTACTGACAGAGTCTGGTCAGGGGGTGGATGCCAGAAGCCGTGGGCTAAGTAGGTCTCTAGGTCTGGGTGCTCAGGGATCTGGGGTGATACTAGGAGATACGGAAGGATTAAGAGGTCCTGGGTCAATAGGGTCTGAACCAGATTTCTGGAATGGGTCAGGGAGCTCCAGAGTAAAAGGACCCAGAGGCTATAAGGATGACTTGGAAGGTCCTGGGAGAATGGAATCTAGGTACGAGGGTGGCTTAGGATATTCTAGGGGAATAGGCCCTAAAAGTGGGGCTGGTTATAGCTATGGCTCAGGGGTTCCAGGAGAAATGGGGTCTGGCCATGGTGCTGGTTGTAGAGTTTCCCCTAGGGCACCTGCGGGAATGGAGTCTGAGGAAGGGGGTGCGTACAGGAATGGCTCCAGAGTGCCTGGGGGAGTGTGGTCAGGAAACGAAGATTCTGGCCCTGCAGGAGGAGGGTCTGGGAGAGTTGCCAGTCTTAAGAATGGCTCAGGTGGTCCTGATGGAGCACCCGTGGATGACATCAGGAATTGGGCCTCTGCACGCCAGGGCGGCATGGGCCGTAGGGGAGGGCACCATTCAGATGGCGGCCTAGGGAGTCCTGAGATGACGGGGTCTGTGGGTAGAGGTGGTCTCAAGGCCCCTGGAGTAGTGGAGATTGTTGGGATGGGATGTGTGGAAGCAGAACCAGAGAGCTCTGAAAGAATAAGGCCTTGGAGTCAGACTGGCCTCAGAGCCTCAGAGGTTCTGGGGGCCTTTGGAGAAGGAGGCTATGAAGATGGTTCTGGGGGTCCAGAAGCCATGGAACCAAGGTCTCTGAGAGCAGGGAGCAAAGTGGGTGAGGGGGATGGGACAACATGCCCTGGTGCTAGGGCCTCTGGAGCTGGAGCTGGTTACAGGGATGATACCAGACACCCTGAAGCACTAGCACCTCACACCAGGGCTGCTTCTAAGAGCCAGTGGGCTTATGGGGCTGACAATGTGCTGGGTTATGAGGATGGATCAGAACTTCCAGGGCCTCAGGGAACTGGGGTCAGAACAGCCTATGAAGGAGGGTCAAGGGGCCTTGGGCGTAGGAGTACAGGGCCAGGGGGTGAGGCAGGCTTTAGAGATACTTCAGGGGACCTCCAAGGAATGGGATCAGCAGATGGGCCGGGTTGTAGGAAGGGTATTGGGAGTTCGGAGGAAATGGGGTCAGTGGATAAGGAAGGTTACAGGGAAGATTTGGGGACTCCTGAGAATATGGGTTCGGGGAGCAAGGCTGCTTATAGGGATGGTGTAGGGGGTTCTGGGGCAATGGGGTCAATGGATGAAGTAGATTATAGGAAAGATTTAGGGGCTCCTGGAGGAATAAGTTCAGTGAGCAAGGCAGATTATAGGGGTGGTTTACAGGGTTCCAGGGAAATGGGTTCAGAGAGCAACGCAGATTATAGGGGTGGTTTAAAGGGTTCCAGGGAAATGGGGCCAATGGATGAAGCAGATTATAGGAAAGATTTGGGGGTTCCTGAGGGAATGGGTGCAGATTATAGGGGTGGTTTAAGGGGTCCTGGGGAGATGGGGTCAGTGGATGAGTCAGGTCATAGGAATGGGATTGGAGGTTATGGGGAAATGGGGTCGGGTTATAGGGAGGGTGTGGGGGCTCCTGAGGGAATGGGCACAGGGAGCAAGGCAGGTGATGGCTTAAGGGGTTCTGGAGAAATGAGGTCAATGGATGAGGCAGATTATAGGAAAAATTTGGGAGCTCCTGAGGGAATGGATTCAGGGAGCAAGGCAGGTTACAGGGGTGGTTTAAGGGGTTCTGGGAAAATGGGGTTAATTGACGAGGCAGGCTCTAGGAAAGATTTGGGGGTTTCTGAGGGAGTGGGTTCAGGGAGTAAGGCAGGTTTTAGGGATGGTTTAGGGGGTTCTGGGGAAATGGGGTCAGTGGATGAGGCAGG
>NW_012123043.1:3889748-3898222 GCF_000951035.1 Colobus angolensis palliatus
GGAGTAAGGCAGGTTTTAGGGATGGTGTAGGGGGTTCTGGGGAAATGGGGTCAGTGGATGAGGCAGGTTATAGGAAGGATTTGGGGGCTCCTAAGTTCGGAATGGATTCAGGGAGTTATACAGATTACAGGAATGGTTTAGGCGGTTCTGGAAAAATTAGTTCAGGGGGTGAGGCAGGTTATAAGAATGTTTTAGGGGGTTCTGGGAGGATTCCATTAGGGAGTGAGGCAGGTTCTAGGGGTAGTTTGGAGGATTCTGGGTACATTTTGTCAAGGAGTGAGGCAGGTTGTGGGCAAGGCTTTGGGGGAACTGGTGGCATGGGGTCAGGGAGTGAGGTCAGTTATAGGGGAGGCTCAGGAGGATCTGGGGAAATGGGGCCAGAGGGTGAGATTGGTTATGGAGATGGTTCAGGGAGGCTTGGAGTACCAGGCCCACTAGCTGGAATAGGACATGAGGCTGGACCCAGAGGCCACAAAGCCATGGGGCACAGGTCAGGATATTGGGTAGCATCAGAGGGTGGCACGAGCTACAAGGATGGTCCAGAGCGAGCCAGGGAAACAGGGCTTGTGGATGGGGCAGGACCTGGGGTGGAACCTGGGATGGCTGGAATGCTGGGCACTGCAGGTGGCATGGCACACAGAGACAGCTCCAGGGGCCCAGGGGTGCTGGGGTCTCAGGGAGGGCCGCAGACCCTTTCAGATGAGAGAGGCTCCACCAAAGATCTTGGGGGCTATGGAACCTCAGGGATCCCTGAGGCCTTGGAGGCTGCTGGTGCCAAGGGAAAACCAGATGTCAAAGAATGGCAAGATAGTTCTGGGACTCCAGGGTCTTCTAGGGACAGAGGGGCTCCCAGGGCAAAGGATAGGTCTCCAGACCAAGCAGGGATTATGGGGTCTTCTGGGTTTCTTGATGGCAAGGGGGCAGTAGAAGGTGAAACCTGGGCAGGAATGGCTGCTCTGGGGTCTGGACATGAAAAGGACATCTGGAAAGCAGGCCCAGGAATGACAGACAGGGATAGAGTTGCTGGCCAGGGGAGATTGGCATCTCAGGGAGGCCGGGACTCACTTTTGGGAGGCAGAAGGATAGGCTCAGGGAGCTCAGTGGGGACAGGCCAGGATCTGGACAGCAGCTGTATGCCTGGGGAAAGGGGCAAGTCAACATCAGGGCCTGCTGATGGACTAGGAATGAGCAATGCCTGGGCTCCTGATTGGGAAAACCAGGGGTTTAGCCAAGGCAGCATAGGTGCTGGGAAGCAGCCCGCAGGCTCCAGAGCTTCTGGTTCTCTGCAGGAAATAGATGCCGCTTCTGGTGGGATCCATGAAGGGACAGGGGGCTTTAAGGGCAGGGAGGGTGCACCAGGCCAAGAGGCAGCTGGTGGATGCCGGAGCCCATGGTCCCTGGATAGCAAAGGTTCAAGTCCTGGAAGGGGCAGTTCTGGTGGTGCAGAGGACTCAGGTATCCTGGGCAAAGGGAATTCTACTGAGCGGGGAAATGCTGTCATCCCAAAACCTGGGGAGTCACGACCTCAGGGAGCCTGGAATGGCTTAGATGGTCCCTTTGGCAGAAGAGCCTCTGGAGATAGGTCAGGAGGGACCCAGGACCTGAGCTCTCAGCTAGGCAAGGGACAGAGAGGAGGAAGGAGGTCCCTTGGGGAGCAGGGGTCCCTGAAGGCTGAGAATGGTGAGGTCCAGGGTCCTGGGGCCCTAAAGGAGGATGAGGTGCAGGGAGTGGAAGAGGCTGGGAGGTCAGGCAGGAGGCCTGGCTCACTCAGGAGCAGGTCTCAGGCACAGTCAGGGGCTGAGGTGGGAGGAGGAAAGAGAAGGGGAGCAGATGAGGCTGGAAGCATGGGATGGCAGTCTATGGGGGAGAACCGGGGGTGCCTGGAGGAGATGCTAAATGAAGATCAGAGCCGGGAGCCCCCCGGTCACCTTGGTAGCAGGAGAGGTGGCAAAGATGGCAGGTTGGACATCTATGGAGAGAGGAGAGATGCTACCCGAAGTTCCACATCCAGATACAAGCCTGGCACTGGCAGTTTCTCCAAGGAGACCCGAGGTAGGTGCTTCTCTGCTGAGCTGGCTCCTATGGGCTAGAGACAGTGGGGAGCTCCCTGGCCACTGGGATGCTTGGGTCTGTCCCAGTTCTGCCTCCAGCCCCAGGACTTTGTCCCTGCCAGCACTCCCCATTCTCAGGAACCTTTTGCAAATTTAGGAAGCAACCTCTTCCTCTTTATGAAGATCGGGTCCAGTCTGTGAGAGGCTCAGAGTTCTCCTAGGAGACCTCTTTGCTCTTGAAACCTTATGTCCACAGCACCAGAGTTGTTGACCCAACTCTCTGTGGGTTACCAGACTTCTCACCTGGTAGCGGCGGGAGGAAGGGGGCCTTCGTATACTTTACACCCCAGGTCTCCTGGACCAGCCTAGGTCCTGCTGAGAAAAGCAGCAATGCATGGGCTCCTGTCTGGGAAGACCAGGGCATTGGCACCAAGGCAGCATAGATGCTGGGAACCAGCCCTGCTGACACCAGCCATGCCCAGTTGGCAGGACCATGGTGGCTTTGCAGGGCACAGCGCAGGCCATGGCCTGGGAGGCTCAGCTCTGACGACCCCCTCTGTGTCTCTCCAGGCCCCATAGGCCACTTCTCCCAGGGCTTGGCTGACATGAAGGTGCAGCAGGGGGAGGCTGCCACACTCTCCTGTACCCTCACCAGTGACCTGGGACCTGGCACCTGGTTTAAGGATGGCGTCAAGGTACTGCCTCCCCTCACAGCTTCTCTTTACCAGCAGGAGGGACAGAGGTAAAGCAGAGAACAAGAAGAGGGTAGAGGCTTTGAAAGAAAGATTTTTCATTCTTCATTTTACTAATGTATCCACCTCAGGAGAAGTTTAAATAGCCAATAACTTGGTGTGTTTAAAATAAAATTGGATTTTTAAATGATGTGTATCCTACGCCCTGCAGCACACCCCTTGTTCCTCCACCATCCAAAACGCCTCTTCTATACCCATACCTGCTGAATCCTACCCATCCTTCAAGGGCTTATATAAATGCCATCTTCTCACCCCTACCAGAAGGGGGCCCTCGTCCCCCTGCACAACCTCCCTGTCCTCCATTAAAGCTGTCACCCCAAGAGAAACATCAAAGTGACTCAGGGCATGGGGCTCAGTATCAGCTAGGTCTGGCTTCAGATCCCGGCTCTGCCACTACCAGTTATGTGACCTCAAGCAAGCTGGTGAACAGTCTGGCTTCCTCATCTATGAAGTGAGAATAATAATAGCACTTACTTCATAAGGTTGTTACGACAATTAAATAAGGTGCTAAGCACAGAGAGCATTGGCACACAGTAAGCATTCCATTCACACAGCTGTTATCAGGATCCCGGCATCTGTAAAGGGCTCTGGTTAGCTGGCCTGGAGGAGCTGGGATGGGAATGGGGTGACCTTCTCCTGCTGTGGCCCTGTCTCCAGCTCACCGCCCAGGATGGAGTCATCTTTAAGCAAGATGGTCTCGTGCACAGCCTCTTCATCGCGCGTGTGCAGGGGACCCAAGCCGGGAGGTACACCTTTGTAGCTGGTGACCAGCGGAGCGAGGCCACTCTGACCGTCCAGGGTAAGGCCTAGCCCTGCCTTGCCCTGTCCCACAGTCTCTTTGCACCAGGTGATATGCCTTGCTTTAAAACACCTGAATTTGTGGCTACTCTGCAGCCAGTATCTAATCCCATCCCCAGAGAAGATGATTTAAAAAGCCGACTCATACTCTGCCTGTCCCAGCATCTTAGCTCTTTCCTTATCAGGAAGTCCTTGATGAGGTCTAAGCCTGGTCTCTCCCACTGCAGATGAAGCCCCTTCCCTTTGTGGCAGGGCAGGAGATTCCTTAATCTTCCCCCAGACTTCCTTCTCTGGGTCCTCCTTTCTGCATTCCCTGGTGCCCAGCGCTCTGGTCTTTGACTCTCTTGTTGTATTTCTAGATTCCGCTACCATTGCTCCAGATGTGACAGAGAAACTGAGAGAGCCACTGGTGGTCAAGGCTGGGAAGCCGGTGACAGTGAAGATCCCCTTCCAGAGCCACCTCCCCGTTCAGGCTGCCTGGAAAAAGGACGGGGCCAAGGTGGTGGGCAGTGGTGACAAGGAGGCCCAGGTGGACCTGGGGGACGGCTACGCGCGGCTGTGCCTCCCCAGCACAGGCAGGAAGGACAGCGGCCAGTACAGTGTGATGCTGAGGAGTGAGGGAGGCTCTGTGCAGGCCAAGCTCACCCTGCAAGTCATAGGTACCAACCCCGTCTTCCCCCAACCAAGGCCTGAGAGTCGCCAGGGTTCTGGGCCCTCCCTGCCATCAAGGGCAGGCCTGGGGTGTGATCTCTGGTGGCTCTGATCCTCATTTGAATGCTATTTAAGATCCAGACCTACCCCTAACTCTGCTCAGACTGCTTAGGAAGAATCAGTTGAGATCAACACAGTGCTGGCCTCCTGCTGGGGGGGATCACTGGGCCCTCAGGAAGCTGCTGGGTAGGATGGTGGTCCCCAGCCCTGAGTGGTGCCAGCAAGGTAGGACTGCTGTGAGCTGAGCAGGTGCCCATACCAGCCCCCGGATGGTAGAGCTGGGAGGGGCTGGTGCATTCCATGGCACATCCCTGGGTGCATGTATGTGTTGGGGGTGGGGACATCTCAAGAATGTGTGGCCCTCTGTGTAATGCTCAAGGCTCTCTGGATGATCTGCCCCATTGCAGGCTTATCCACTGATGCGTGGCGAAGGGGGGCGGGGGGCGGCGCCGTTCCCATCTAGCTCCTCTGACGCCTCCTCTTCCTGTTCCTCTCTGTGGGTCCCCAGACAAGCCTGATCCCCCACAAGGCCCCATGGAGGTTCAGGATTGCCACAGGGCTGGTGTCTGCCTCCGCTGGCGGCCCCCAAGGGATGATGGGGGCCAGCCTGTAGAGTGCTACTTGGTGGAGAGACGGCAGGCTGGCAGGAGCACTTGGCTGAAGGTGGGCGAGGCCCCTGCTGACAGCACCACCTTCACGGATGCCCATGTGGAGCCAGGCAGGAAGTATGCCTTCCGAGTGCGGGCTGTGACCTCGGAGGGGGCTGGCGAGGCCCTGGAGTCTGAGGAGACATTGGTGGCTCCTGAGGGTGAGAGAAAAGGCTGGGGCTGGGGGTGGGGGACACTCCTGGGCTCCCCGCTGTGCCAAGGAGGGCAGGCTGTCCCAGAGGCTGAATGACACCAGCCTGTGCTCAGGGCTTCGGAGGCCCTTCTATAGCACTCTGGAGACTCCTTCCCTCAGCTGCATTTGGGATCTGGCACCCAGATGAGGAAGTGTTTCACAGAGTCTCCGGGAGTGAGGGTATGGGCCAGCAAAGCCTACTGTCTCGGGCCCCAGGGAGAGAGGGGCATCCATCTGCAACATCCTATCAGGGGACCAGAGGCGGAGGGGCCTCAGGGCTGGCTCTAGGCTCCGAGGCCACGGTGCCACGGTGCCTTCTCTGTCTTTTCATTCCTTCCCCTGAATAGCCAGAACACTGACCTAGGGTGGGCTGGCTCAGCCCCGACACTCGCCAGGACAGGGAGGAGTGTGGCCTGCCCCAGATGCCCATGCCTCCTACCCCCAGGGGCTCCTCGTGAGCTGGCACCTTTCAAGGCCTCTGGCTGACTGGAATCTTCTTTGCCCCCAGCTCTCCCCAAGGCCCCTTCCGCGCCAGCCATCCTGTCAGCCTCCAGCCAGGGCATCACGCTGACATGGACGGCACCTAGGGGCCCTGGCAGCGCCCACATCCTGGGCTACCTGATCGAGAGGCGTAAGAAGGGGAGCAACACCTGGACAGCAGTGAACGACCAGCCGGTGCCTGGTGAGCATTGTCCTGGCTTCCAGAGCTTCCTTAGACCGCTCCTGGCTCCAGGATGCCACGAACTTGTCAGTTCAGATTGGTTTAATACAGTGGTTCTCATCTAGGGTGGTTTGGCAGTATCTGGAGATATTTTTCATGGTCACAACTGAGTGGAGGGTAGATGTTACTGGCATCTAGTGCAAAGAGGTCAGGTATGCTGTTAAACATCCTACAGTACACAGGACAGAACCCACCCCCTCCTCTCAAAAAACCCAAAGAAGTATCTGGCAAAAAAAAAAAAATGTCAATCGTGCTGAGGTCAAGAAGCCCTGATTCAGAAATCCCAGCTGGGAGCCAGAGATGAAGCTGTTAACCCTGGCCCCTCTACTTCTTGCCTTGACCTTGCACAGTTCCCTTCCTCTCTAGATCTGAATGTCCACATCCATGAAGTGGAGAGGAGGGTCCCCTGCCCCACGAAGTGGTTTCCTAGAAACAAACTGCATTCTGAGATCAGAAAGAACTTGGAAAAGCCAAAGGGCTGGGCACATGCGAGGGGTCTTCTGGTAACCCTTAGCATTTCTTTGCTCCGCGTGCGTGCTGCAGAAGTCCAGGTTTGAGGAGGGAAGAACGGGCTCAGAACAGCTTGCCAGGAGACCTGGGTTCAAGTCATGGCTCTGCTACTTAGAAGCTGAGGCCTGTCAGGGCTTCAGTTTCCTTACCTCTGGAAAGAGAGATGAACAAAGGGCAGCCTTACAATTTCACTGTTTAGTTATCCTGCTTTATTTAAATATGACAGCAACTCTGTAAGGCAGAGACAACCAGGGAGATTAAGGTACTTGCCCAAGAACATCCAGCAAGTTAGTGGTGGAACCAGACAGGGATCTGAGGCCCGTGATGCCCTGAGCAGTGCTCTTTCCACTTTGGAGGGAACTGTCACAGCGCATGGACGGCTGTAGGGAGGAATGTGTTAGGACCCCAGGCTTGGTCTCCTTCAGAACTTGGAGGCACCCAAGCTATCTCCCCGTGTCTAGCCCCATCTGGGTGGGACTCACATGAGCGGGCTGTTCACAGAGAGGAAGTGGACGGTGGCGGACGTGCGGCAGGGCTGTCAGTACGAGTTCCGGGTCACAGCTGTGGCTCCCTCAGGCCCTGGAGAGCCTGGACCCCCATCAGATGCCGTCTTTGCTCGGGACCCCATGAGTAAGTAGGGAACCAATCCAGGATGGGGGTGGGGGTGAGCACGGGACAGCCCTGAAGCTGGGTGGGACTTGATGGGAGGTCACAGGTCACAGGTCGGGGCAGTCCTGAAGGACATGGTCAGGAGGGCTGAGATATAAAAATCAAAAGGCCTCTCGGATGAGCCACATCTTAGGGACCCTATATTGAGATGAAATAGGCCCAGAAGCCAGGCCGTGGGATTAGAAGATTCCTTCCCTGTCAAGCGTAATGGTTCATACTTGTAATCCTAGCACTTTGGGAGGCAGAGGCAGGAGGATTGCTTGAGCCCTCCCGGGAGTTGGAGGCTGTAGTGAACTATGATTGCACCACTGCACTCCAGCCTGCATGACAGAGGGAGACCCTGTCTCAAAAAATAATAATAATAGTAATAAAACAAAATAAAAAGGGGGAGTTCTTTTCAGGATCACTTCACTCACTCTTTGGCCTCTAGGCAGGCCAGCCCCCAATCTGGCCCACCTGCTCCAGTCCCATAAGCATTCACTCACCCCTGTGTGCCCATCAGGCAGGGCGGAGAGCAGGTGACAGGGGAAGCTCAGCGTCAATTCTCTATCCAATGAATATTTGCCCACCACCTACTAAATGGCCAGCATTGTGCCAGGAAGTAGGTGAATCAATCCTGGTCTCTGCCCTTGAGAAACTTACAGTCTGAGATAGCATTTCCTATCTGAGACCTGTGGTCTTGAGAATATGGAGTGTGTCGAGAGATGCCAACAGACATTCTGAGAACAGGAACAGCAAAAAATGTCTGTGATCAAAGATGTGTATGATGTGAGTCTATGATGTTTCCAAGTCTTGCAGGGGAAAAAAACCTGTCTAACCTTGATCCAAATCTAGCTTTTTCACAAAATACCTATTAAAAGCGTCACTCCAAGGCATAGAGCTTAGAAAATGCTGCTCTGTATTTCTCATCCCCTAATGAGCTTGCCTACACCAAGTCCTCTGGGGAGGAGCACATTTCTGGCACTTGCTGGATGGGCCAGGTGGTCAACACCTGGAGAGCATCTCTGTGCCCCACAGAGCCTAGCCCATTGCAGGTGTTCAGGCTGTTTGAATGAACCCAGCAAGACCGGAACATTCTGTAAGTTTCATTGTTTAAGTGGTATCTGAGTTTTAGTCCTAGGAAGAGCAGGGCGTGGAATGGAGGGATGGGGGAGGAAAGCTGGCCCATGCAACTTACTCCTTGCAAATGGACCAAGGTTGTCCTATCTTTTCTCTTTCTTTTCTTCTCTGTTCTTTTCTTTATCTCTTTCTTTCTTTCCCTTTCTCTCTCTTCTCTCTCTCTCTTTCTTTATGTCTCTCACTTTTTCTTTCTCTCTTTCTTTCTCTCTCACACTTTCTCTTTCTTTCTTTCTTTCTTTCTTTCTTTCTTTCTTTCTTTCTTTCTTTCTTTCTTTCTTTCTTTCTTTCTTTCTTTCTTTCTTT